>NC_056733.1:653006400-653193900 GCF_019279795.1 Protopterus annectens | reverse complement strand
AACAATCTGTATATCAGCAGGGATGACCTGACTACATTCCTGCCACAAATTAAATCAGGGAAATGACTGGGCCAAAACACACTAAGTCTAAGTTAAAAAAAGACTGATAATATGTAATAGAAAGTCCTGCATGATACTTTGCTCCCATGTTTATATTATTAACTTCAGGCCAAATACTGCTTGAAGTAAGTGTGGGTAGATGAAATAGATTCACTTTCTTTCATTCTTAACACTGATCAGTATGTTTCACTGACAATCTGACTTTTGTTGGCCACCTTAATGTCCGCAAAGTACCACTTAACAAAAATCTGCTGGTCAGTTCTGAGAATACCCCACTTGTCCATCTAGTCACATCATGTGAGAGGAGAATGAAAATGGCCGATGTCCTGATCTTTTATGGAAAATATTTTCTAATTTTCCTCTAGACCCTATATAAAATTATGAAACTATAACAGAAATGTCTTAATATGATGCCACAGAAATAGTTAAAGTTCTGTGTCATTTGATATTTAGTTTGGGGTGAAAATAAAAACACATCCATTACGTTGAAGACTCAGTGTTTTATCTTAGAATCTCATGGTTCCGTAAGAAATGTCCCAGTTTTAGCATGTTAAGATATTGTAAACACTTGCTTGAGAACCATTTCCTCAGGAGTTGAGCTTACATGCCCTTTATATTGTGCCACTCAGTTTTACGTGATTTGTTTTTTTCATCTTTGCCATAATCTTGTCCTGATCTTCTCTTTTATAAACCTATTAAGCTAAATTATGCTGAGCCATAGCTGAAATCTATGCAGGCTTCTTTCCACTTATGTCCTTAATGCACTTTCATTGTCACACAGTCAGACACATCAGATTTAACAAAATTATTTCACTTTAAATCATTCTGTTTCAGAATGTGTGCACCCTTGGGTTCAGTGTTTTTTTTTCAGTATGGAACTGTGAATATTGTTGTTTCATTTCACAAAATACTTTAGGCTATAGTCCAGGTGTGTAGCCTTCCTCTGTTGTCTACTTTCATATTTTCTTGTAAATTCTTTTAAGGCTGTATCTTGCTTCTCAGCTGAAAAATATCTAGTGTTCACACACATTTTAGCATGTAGCTTAAAAGATAATTTGCTTTTGTAAAAGCAAGAAAAAATCTGTTACTCATATTAGGATATCTTCTCTGTGTTTTCTTTTGCTCTTTTTCCCATTCATGTTGACCTTCTGTTTCAGCTTTCACCAGAGTGAAAATGTCTTATATGCTTTTCCAACACATCTTCTTCTTCTTCTTTCGGCTTTTCCCGGTTAGGGGTCGCCACAGCAGATCACCAGTCCGCTCATGATTGGCAGTGGAGTTTTACAGTGTTGAGTTGCCAGCCCGGCGCCCAACCTTCCACACAAGGCACACACACGCACACACTCACACCTAGGGCCAATTTAGAATGCCCAATCCACCTACAGCATGTCTTTGGGAGGAAACCGGAGCACCCGGAGGAAACCCACGCGACCACAGGGAGGACATGCAGACCCCGCAGAGAATGCACCCCAGCCGAGAATTGAACCAGAGAACCTCTTGCTGTGAGGCGACAATGCTAACCGATGCACCACCGTGGCCGCCCCACTTTTCCATATACAATTTTATTTTACTACTTGCGCATACTTTCTTCCTTGATTGCTTTTTCTTTCTCTGTACATGTATCTATATGCATTTCTCCCTTCTGTGCATTTTTGTTTCCTGAATAATTAGGTAGCAGGCAAATGATTTGAGGAAAGGATTTCCTGACAGATGAAAAACCAAATAATTAAATAAATAAATAAATATATATATATATATATATATATATATATATAAAAGACAAAGACTGCTACTGTCTGCTATTTGTATTCTGTCTGTCCATTTTCCCAGCCTCAAAGAAATTGCAACATGTCATAGTGTATCTATCTTTACTTTCTTACTTTTACAATGGAAGCCATTTGCACCCCCAGTTTTGAATACAGTCTGTCTTGTTTGTACCCTCTCTTGATGCTTCCTATGAAATTAATAGTAGTTCCCTGTTTTTCTCTTTCGTATTTGTGTATCCACTGGGGAAGCTCACCAATCAATCTGTCGTTCCTTTCAGACTGCTTTCCTGCACCTCCGTTTTGCCTTATGAGTCACTCTGAAGCATAGCTGTGCATATGGCTTCACAACAAAAGAGCACCTACGTTAGGTGTACCACTCCTAGCATGATTTACTTCTTCTCTGACAACATACCTTGTTAGGGGACCTCCCTTCTCCCGAGCACTTCCCTGTTCCCAGGAACTACTTATCAGAAATCTTTAATGTAATGCAAATACTTCCAGTTGCTTATTTATTTATGTTAATATTGTTGGGTTTTCTTCACATTTGAGAATTTCCCTTTACTTATTCTGTGATAACCTACTGAGATTGCATGCAGGAAAATGTTATCAGCCACTTGGGGCACTTACTGACTCATTTGTTGAAAAAAAAAGATCTTTTTGAAAACTCAGTATAAAATATACCCATTACTCTTATCATCTTATCATTACAGACTATATAAGCTGAAAATCACATCATCCGATGTTTACTGTCAGATATTTGTAGCAGTTTAAAATGCGATACAAAGGTACTTTTCAGTTCTAATACTATAAGATTTTTTCCTTAGCTATCCAAAGTAGTATTTTTGAGTATGTAGCTGCTAATAGTTTTCTATGATCACATGTATCTCATTTCTTTTTTCAGAACTCTGGATTTTCGTAATTGTGATTGTCGGTATTGACTTACACATGCCAGCTAGAATAAAATGTGTTTCTTTACCTCCCTTGGAACACCTGGAACTTCTGAAGCGTATTCTCCCTGTGGAGGCTGAATCATTATATAATGAATATGTAAGTTATACATGATTATCTCACACTTTAATTTTTTGTTGTAGCAGTGATTGGAATTTTGTAAATGTTTTATAAAATCATCATTCTGTTACATGTTCCTAAGATAAGATGCCAAAGGCCAGTCATATGTTTTATTCTCAGGAAATAAAGCAGACAAGTAGTCCACTTGTGTTCTTTTATATCCTTGTTTTAATTTCCCCAGAATTATTTTATTTATTTATTTATTTATTTTGTAAATCGGTATAAATTCTGCAACTAAGATTCAAGCACTCAATTGTGTTCCTCCTAGAGCTGTTTTACATTGCCTTTTCCTGTCAAATTAAGCAGTAACATCTTTAAACGTTCTTTTTATTTATTTATTTTGTAATACTTCTCCTGAAAATACAATCTTTGCATACCTCAGTAAAATGGCCAGTACTACATTGACCTTTGTTACAGTGAAGGCTTTTGCATATTAAACTTTACCTCACTGACAAGTTCATATGACTACATCACCAAAACTCTGGCAATTCAGTAACTGGATAGCTTTTTGTTTTACCGCAGCAGGTTTTCCCTGCACTCTTTTTCCTAATAAGCATAACAACTTTGGGGCAAATATAATCAAATAACAAGTCATCCAGTTTTTGAAGAGCTATGTTTTTGAGAAAGTCCCCTAAACCCACAACAAACATTCCTCCAGTTTTCAATGTCTTTACCATAGTGAGTGAATTCTGTAGTTTGTCTCAATGAATTGTCTTTTGCAGTTAATATATACAATAACTCCTTCCTATGTATGGTTTAAAATAAAAAATAATGCATTTTAAGAACAATGTATCTAAAAAAAAAAAACTACACGTCTACTTGTAACCACCTCAACATCCAAAAAATGCTTTTTTGAGACTTAAACTGATAAATCACCAGTATAGATGTTATTGTTGCTTTTAAAATAATCTGATTTATTATTTGTTATGCGAATATTGTAAAAAAGAGAAAGACAATGGTCCATTAATATAATGCAGTGTAAAACGTGTACCCATGAAAATTACAATTATTCCACATCATCCATGGCTGAAAGCCCTCATTTGTGCCCCATACCTAAAAAAAAGCCACTAAGGACTTTTGGCTAATGCAGGATTACCTTACACTTAGCCATAGATTACAGTTTACTTATATTGGCCTTGTGAAATACCTTAGTTAAATTGTTAAACCTTTTCCTTTAAGACAATTTCTATGTTTGTGTTGTTTTGATTATAAATGTACAGGACATCCTGGCACTAATGTCATATCATTTGATTAGAATCACAGTAAGTGATTAACTTAGAGCTGTTGTCATATTCATGTTCAAAATAACATTTATATGTTGTACTAGTCTGACCAACCAAAACAAAGATGCCTAGTCCCTCTCCCCTCAGAAAATGCTAATAAGAAAAAATATTATGGTCTCTTTTTAGTGCATGACTGTAACTTCCTTAGATGTCTCCTGTGACAGTAATTTGTTTCTTTTTTCTGTACTTTTGTTACTTTTCATACATTTGAAAGTGTGCTACCAGATCTTACAGTAACTGTAAAGGATGTCACGAATAACCGTTCAACAAAGCTCACAAGGCTTACATTTCATTCAAATGCCTACTACCCTGACCTTCAATAAAGTTACGTGAATTTCAAACTAAATTTGAATGCCAGGCTCTCCATTTGTTCCATAAACCATAATTAAATACTTTTAATTTTCTGCATATTATACTCTGACCCTAGTTTCTAATAGCGTCTTGCATCATTCATACCCATCGGACAGTAACTGTCATTCATTCATTGGCTGCAAGCTGCTGTTGTATGTTTCAGCATTTGGAAGTGATGCAGGAAAAAGTCACATGCTGGAAAGCCTTTTGAGATGGAAGTACTCAAACACATGCACATCTGGATGAGCTTCTTTTGCATGATTAATAAAAGTGTTGCCTTTGAAGGATTTACATATGAGCATATGAACATAGAAGAAGATGATGGAGAAGGAGCCATAGCACTACTGAATATGCAGAACAGCTGCAGTTAGTACATATGCAATAATCCCTCCTCCTGCCTTGCTCCGCCTCTTCCTGTATCCACCCACAGCACTGCTGAGCCACACTTACAAAACATCGCTGTACCCTTCCCTCTGGTAATGAATTCCAGGGTTGCACTCCTCTGTCAGTGAAGATTCCTAAGGATCATTTGAGAGGAAAGTGATCTTATTGTTTGTTACTGGTTACTGAGAATGTCCAGAAAATATTCCTCACAAAAAGTTAAGTCATTAAATGGATCAGATAAGAAGCCAAATGGATTTGGCAACTTCAGAAAAAAAAAACTTTCAGTATATAATACATGGTACTGTAGGGAACTTCACTCCCTCATGCATTTTATTATATTAGTATAAATCAGTGAAACAGATTCACTGACTTGTACTTAAATAGTGAACAGTCAGTATTTTTTTCTAAATTTATTTTATGTATTTGGTACCTGTGCAGGTGGGGTAGTCAGAAGATCTTTTTCAGCCATGACCCAAATGTATGGCAGTACTTCAAGATAAACTACTACAATACTGACAACAATGACATGTACTGAACTGACGTACACACTGGGAAATGGGAACAATAGGTACAGAACAACAAAACATAATACCTTTTGCTTATTTGGAAGGCAAAAAGAGAAGAAAAGGGTAAAAAGATAGTTACAGATATATAGTTGGCAGCATGCCAATTAACAAAGCACTGCTTATCACATTAATGGAACTGATTGAATTAAGGTGGAAGTTGTAAAGCCATTCTTGGATCATTCCCCTACAAGTAGCCAAGTAATACTTTGTCCTTCATTGTTGCTTATGGTTTATCTCATATTCATGTTCCCTAACAGTGTGTAATATGTGTATTGTATCTCGACTTTCTACTATCTATTTTCTAGTGCACAAATGTAAAGCACTCTGAGTCTCTTTATTTTGTTTTTTTTTATTTGCTAACTGGGTAAACCCCTAGGCACAGGCCTCTTTTCAGGGGCAAACATGGCATACTGTCTGACTGAGTGACTAGTTCAGCATTACACTTTGCTAACTGGGTAAACCCCTAGGCACAGGCCTGTTTTCAGGGGTAACCTTGGCATACTGTCTGGCTGAGTGACTAGTTCAGAGTTACACAACATACAAAAGCAGACTGAGGGAATTAAACCTTGAACTACAGATGAAACTCATTAACAGCTGATAGCAATGCTCCTCGTTGCTACACTACCAGGTCAGTCTTCCTTATACTTCATCCCCCCTCACCACATCCCCATGGAACCTAGCCAGATAACTCCACCACCTGCACCCAATCAGTCCATATGTTCTGTTTGGAGCAAGAACCAAGCATTCCTGGGGGAGTTGGTGGAAAGCCCTCCAGTCCATTCTTTCCTGCCCAGGAAACCCAATCAACCCAGTTGTTTTTATAGTAGCTAGAGTCAAGTGGTTGGAATAGGATCAGCTTACTAGTCCTGCAAGATTACCTACCCTCCTTAGTGGGTAACACTGCACAGCTCTGCTTCTTTATAGACAAACAAGATGAAGTAACACTCCATAGTCATAGGGAGTGAGTGACTGTATCTAGATTTATTTCATGTTGTTAAGGGGGGGGGGGGCAGGTGGGCGGAGCCTGCAGTCATCAGATCTTCTGAAGAATGCTCTATATGTTGATCTAATGACACTGTAGGTTTCTTGCATCATTTATAGAGGAGTAGTTTACTTTCCTAGTCAGAAAGTGTAGCAGTGGATTTATGAATGGTATATTTGTTTTGTTTTTGTTCAATCAGATTATATAACTTCCCTTTATAGACTGGTTTAATAAATTAGGATTCATTGTTGCAATGAAAAGACAATTGTCTCAAAGTTAAAACATATTTTTAGAAAAGTATATCAATTCAGTTGTTTAGTTGGCTTGGTCAAAGTATTACCACAGGATATAGAACATGCAATTTAATTTATAATTCATTTTGTCATTGATAGAGACCAACACGGATGCATAAATGCAAGAAAAAATATGACAATTTACCATATAAAATAAACTTGGATAGTTTAAATCAGAGTACAACCTAACTTTTTTCTTTAACTGAAATAAGACATACTAGACACAAATGCTTATTTTCACAGGGGTGCCTGTTTAGCTTTGACCAGTTTAGCTGACTTTTTCAGAGTTCTGCAGAATGTGAATGGACATTATAGCACTCAAACCTAGATCTAAATGGAATCTGTTCTGACAGACCAACCATGACATTGGGCATAGATTCAGATAACTTCTTTCCAATGACTTTCAATTTTGTAGATACTATGAGAAATTAATCTTTGTAGAACTTGTTACTCTTGAAAAAGAAACCTATTTTGACATTTTTGCAAGGATAGCAGTTAAACATTACAGATCACATAAGAGTAAATTACATCTGTTTTCTGTATAATTCCGTCATAAAGATTTGCATCGCTATGCGTGTGGGTGAGGGATTCTTATCTCCTACCCATTATCTTTATTACTCTGTCCTTGATATACTAGACAACAAAGGGTATTATAAGCATAAACTTGTATCGCCTCACATTTCTCGTGTGCCTTGTTTTATCTAATCATGTCTGCCAAGCTACCAGCACTAGCTTTATGATAGAAATATATCTCTAGAGTCAACTGGCAGCCACTCACTCCATTCACCTGACTTTTTAGGAACCTGAGCTGCTAACTAAGGTCATATCACAGGCAGATTTATGCTTTTTTTGACACAGCTTTATTGAACTCATAATCTATCAAACAATATATATCCGAATCATTAATATCCATAGGAAAGTCAAGCTTCCAGTCCCCACAAATAGGTTTTAGTGCAGCTGAACTGCAGAAATGTACCAGACAGTGCACCTAGTTTCAATTATATAATTTAGAAGGCTTCCATTCCCCATGTATAGGCAGCACTGCATGAATGTACCCACCAGAGGAACACCTGTTAGTTTCAATTTCATAATTTATAAGGTGTGTTTCATTTGCAGCTGTTCATCACCATTTAATTACATTAAAGCTGTGTTCTTTTGACTGTAGATAAAATCTGAAAAGTCAAATCCTTGCCTGACAATACATTGTTGTTGTTGTGTCTTTCGGCTTTTCCCGGTTAGGGGTCACCACAGCGGAACTCCAGTCCGCTAATGATTGGCAGCAGATTTTTACGTGCCAAGTTGCCAGCCCTGACGCACAACCTTCAATGAAGGTACGCCCATTCACGCATGTCTCCACACAGAAGATGCTCTAGCTGAGAATCGAACAGGACAACGTCTTACTGTGAGGCGACAACGCTACCGCAGCACCACCACCGTAGTTGCCTGACAATACATTACAATGGCCAAATTTTGTCCACCTGTGCATTCTTAGTGAACTATACAGTTGTTACTGCTGCTTCTGAACAAGTTGTCCAAGATTAGCAACCTGGACTGGTCCACTACATGAAGCTTCTCTACACCTGGCTTCAGTTTGTTCCCTTCACAATTCCTTTTCCCATCCGACCTTCCTACCCTGCATTTATGCTGCAGTAACCACACCATAAATCCATTTTATCTAATCACAGTTGTCATCATTATTTTTATCATGGGAACACCCCTGTCTACATATCCTCTGTAATAACTGTGTTCACCAGTCAGTTACATATCAAAACTTACTGTCCTCTCTTACCACAAAATATTAGATGCATTGATATAAGCTAACAATTCCCTGGCCCTTTACTACTCAGCATTCTTTACTGTTACACCAGAACACTTCCTGCTGACACTATCCTTCCACCAGACACTTCCCTTCTTACTTTCTCTCTTTTATAATTTCAAGCACCACACAGCTGCAAGCTAAGCGTACCACAGCCCCTACCCGTCAGTCCAACCAAACTTATCAAACACTGTCCCTGCTCTTTTTCATTTCTTCCTGCCTTCCTACTTTGATAACTGCCTAATTCCTCAACACCCATCCCAAATCCAACCTCACCACCACCTCGTCAATCCTTTTCATTTAAGTTCTTCAGTCCATAAGCTCTGCCTCCCACTACTCACCTGTTTCTTATTATGACTATCAATGGTCACCTTCTACCATTGTACCCTCATACCAAGGTATTTAACAACTTTCCAGTAACATTTGTATATGGCTACCTATACTTTAGCACACTCTAACATGTCCCCTTAACTCTTTTGCCTAACTTTTGACCATCTGCTGAAACCACTCCAGCATCTTTACTATCCAGTATCTAAAATATAAACTAAAACACATATACCCCAATAAGCGTGCTACCCGCCCTATAGTAGAGGCATTGCTGGCTCAACCAGCACCCTGTGCTGGTCTGATGAACAAGCACCGTATCCCCTCAGCTGTTTAAATTATAAGCAAGAAAAAAATAAGGACTTCTAGAAAGCTGCCTGAATGACAACTGGCTTCCTGCATACATTACCCAATCCATGCCTTTCTCCAGCTGTTCACATGAACAAAAGTCCATGACCGGATACCTGGGCAAAAGCCAATCAGGTCCCTTCCCTGTGTCCTTCCCCCGACTCTCCTTCCTCTCATTTTTGTTAAAAAAATAAATATTTTTTCTTTTAAACTGTAGCAAACAACTTGCTACAAATGTAGCAAGCCGTTGTTATGGTTTATACCACGCACAAAGCACTACAGCACCCAAGTTTTAATTAACAAGTACTTTTTTATGTTTAAATAATATCAGCCTGCTTGCTACAGTTTATATTGTGTATGGAGCACTACAGCATTCAGGTTTTAATTAAAAAAATACTTTCAACTGTACCAAGCTGCTTACTACAATGTAGCAAATGCCTCACTAGGGTTTGGACCACACAGGGAGTTCTACAGCACTCAAGTTTGACAGCAAATGCAATATCAACTTTCAAATGCCAATATACACTGAAGAGCGATTGGCACATCCTCAACACTTTGTGCCCAGGGCTGTTGCCCCTCTAACCCATCCCTAGATATGCTATTGCCCTATAGTTGTACAACTATGACTCACTGGAGATTATACAGGTCCAGAATCTATGACGTTATATTTCACATCTATTTATTCTAACTTTATCACAACTAACCACTTCTCCACTCCTCTTGCAACATTCAAACTACTACACTTCAGCTTCAAAAGCTTGTGCAATAAACCTGATTCATTTCATGCTTGAACTGTCCTCCACAACCCTGACATTATCATATTAACTGTAACCTGCCTGCAACCAAACATTTTAATGAACAAATGCTCCCGTGTGTATATTACTATGTCAAAAACTTAATTCATTGAATTTCATTACATCGTAATGTATTCAGCGAAAGTTTGAAGTATCGAAAGTTTAAAATGGCGAAAAGTAACCCTGTGTAAATGAATACTTGGCCTAGTGATATGTAGTACGTAGTGTGATATTGTACTGAGCGAACAGTGAGAAGAAGTTTCCCTTGCGTAACTAATAAAGTTAGTAAATGTTTAAACATGTTCTGCAATCAGTAATTAGATAAAATAATGAATTCCAGTATAAGGGAGGTACAACTTATATAAAATACCATGTTGCCACACGTTTACGTACATGAATTTCTGACGAAATGCAATATGGCTGCAACTGCTTATCCTAACTCCTTGGGAACATTTGGTTCCATATATACATGTGTCATGTCTCAAAGGATTAAAGAAATGCTACAGGTAGAGGGATATTTGTATAACCTGGAAAGGACATATAAAGGTAGACGATACTGGTGCTATAGGCTAAAGCATGTACAAAAGTGCGGAGGTAGAGCAATAATGGAGCAAGTAGTAGAAGGTGATCGTTTAGTAAAGTCAGTTGGTCACCTACACGCTCCTGACATTGGTGAAGTAGAAAAGTATACAGCATGTCATAATTTAAAACAGAGTGCCAGCTGTAACAGTACCACAGCAGCTTTACTTATTGACGTTACGTGTGAACCTCGAAAAAATAGGTATCTGTCCAGGGAACTTAACTACTAAATGTGATTTTAGTAGGTCAGAATATACCACTAAGGAATACCTAGATGCAGTTGCTATGCTTCTAAAACTGTAAAGTAGCGGTAACATGTACCACGTAATTGTATATATACTTTTATTTATGTGGTGCAATTTGCAGTTGGTAAATATTATATTCTATAGTCTACATTGATGTTTCTGTTAGTGCAGCGTAATAGGTTCTTTATGTTTGTTTGGGTGTTCCTAATGTTCGGTTCCATGGTACTATGCTTGTATGGGTATACTTTTCATTTTCTCACTACAGTTGTGCAGTTGACTGACCATTGCATTTCGGATGGTTTGTTTTCGATGGTATAAGCTTTCGATGCTTCAAGCTTTCGCTGAATTCATTGCGATGTAATGACATTTGATGAATTAAGTTTTTGATGTAGTAATATACACGCAATACTCCCAGCAGGCTCCAATATTCCTAGACGTAACTGATTCCCTAAAAGAGCAGGTGATGTGGCAGTTTTATTTCTCAAACAACTTGTAACTAAATCTATTCCAAAAAACGTCATCCTTCTCCAATGCTGAAATGCTGGCAACAGCCTTACAAAACAATAACAACACAACACTTTGCATAATAGCTTTTTACATTCCTTCTAACCCCAAATCCAAACCAACCACAATCAAAGACATACTAACATGGACTTCAGCTAATATATCCCATAAAACCATAATCCTAGGGGCCATTAATGTAAACCGGATTTTTTTCAGACCATTTAGCCTACACATCCAACCAGAAAGCCTCTTCCTCCTGCTGTCACCTTTGCAGCTTCACCCAATTAATCAATACCCCTACTAAGTTCAATAAAACCAGTGGCACAGAAACAATCCTTGACTGTATCTTAACCATTAACCCAGAAAACATAGCTCAATCTGGAATTATACTAGTCTCTCTTAGTAACCAACATTCCACATATGCTATTTACACACTCACTAAATCCTCCAAATCTACCTTTCTCAAATATCCTGGGAATTTAGCTAATTTAACAAAGATACCTTTATTAAAACTCTCAAACTTTACAATATCTGACATTAGACAACACCATACAGTGCTTCAGTGATACCCTTCTAAATATCCTAACCCCCACAAACCCCACTCAGGAAGAAAATACTTAAATCTACTCCTACCTGTTGGCTAACTAACACTTACAACCAACAGCTAATGAGATGCAGCGATAAAGCATGGAGTGTCTGGCGAACCAATAAAGTTCCTGCAAGCTATCAATCCTATCATCATCTATAAAATATAACAGAAGCCAAAGTCACCTCTGACACACACACACACACGCACACACACACACACACACACACACACACACACACACACACACACACACACACACACACACACACACACACAAAAAAAACTCCTTCACTATTTCTCAAGACCTGCATTACAGAACACTCAAAAGCTCTGGTCAACCATTAATAGTCTCCTGGACTCATCTGAAATTGACTTCAACAAAGCCTGTATCTTTAACAGCTAATTTGTCAGTGTAGCCAAGTCTCTACCTACTAATACCTCTAACTATTTTACATTCCAGCTTGTACCCACCTCTACAATAAAACATTATTTCACTAAAATAAAACTGACCATTCTAGACCCAGACAATGTCCTGCAGAGTACTTCAAACTAACTGCTGATGCCATTTCCTGCCTTGTTGCTAGCCTTATAACAAATCTGAACAGGAATCCATGTTCTCTGCCTCATGGAAATAATCCTATATCATGCTCCTGCACAATTGTGGCCTCTCTGCTGAACCATGCAACTACAGATCTAGTGTCATACTGTCTCTGCTAGATGGCCCAGAGGGCTAAGGCTGTGAGCTGTAGTTCTTATGGTACAGGGTTTGATTTCCTCAGCCCTCATTTGCCTATGGTGTGACACTGAGCAAGTCACTTAACCAGACATTGCTCCCAGGTCACCCCTGAAAAGAGACTTTGTTTCCAAGGGGCCTACCTGGTTGACAAATAGATATTATTATTATTATTATTATTATTATTATTATTATTATCAGTGAAAAATGAATCCACTTTCAACTACTAACCTGTCATTTACACAACAGCCTCCTGCCTCCATTTCAACATAGATTTCACCCCTCCCACAGCACACCAACACTGCTTTTCTAATTTTCTTTAATGCCAGTCATAAACACAAAAATGACAATTACCTTATGTTGTTAATCTTCCTTGATTTATCAAAAGCTTTCAGTATAGTCTGTCACTCCAAACTACTCTGTCAGCTCTCATCCCTTGGTCTGTCTCCCTCAGCCCTAGAACGGTTTAACACCTGTCTCACTAATAGGACCCAAAGTATAAAATGTTAAAAATCCAAAGCCACTTTTCTTTCAATACCATTTGGAGTTCTCCAAGGCTCAGTATGTGGCACTCAGCTTTTCAACACTTTTGTCAACAATATTTCTCTTGTCTCTGTACTCCGCCCTCCAGTCTGCTGATAATTCAGCAATTATCTACACCAAACAACAATCCCTGAGCTTTACATTCCACCTAACTCTCCTTTACCTCCACTGAAGTGTGGCTCAAACAGTGCAGCCTTGTATTAAACCCTACAAAATACTAACCTAATATTATTTGTCTCCATGTAAAACTGATATGAAAACTAACTTCATCCGTCTTCCCTCCAGTGGTGCCACCGTTCAATCGGCTTCCCACTCAAAATTCCTAGGTGTCATCATTGATGAAAACCTAAGATTTGACCATCATGTCCAATTTGTAGTCCAGAAAACAAACCAAAAACTTGGACTGCTATACAGGGATAAAAACTCCTGCTTAATGGTGTGCACTTGTAAATTTGCAGCAAATATCTGCCTACCTCCCACTCTCTCATATACTGCCCCATCTTCACAAATTTGCATTCGACCCAGCTTATGAAATGTGTGTAGTGCCAGAATAAAATAGCTAAGTTCACTACCAATGTAAACAACAGAACCCACTATTGTACCACCATACAACAACTCATTTGGCTTGAATACCCACATTACTTTAATTACTGACAACTCAAAACAGCACATAAAATTTTATGCAACCAAGACAGTTCCCCTAAAGGTATGCTCCTACTAGAAAACTTTGCTCCTCCAATAAATTCCTCATGTATATCACTCCCTTCCATAACCCGTGGTAACTGACTTTACTTGAGCTATGTTGATAAATATGGAACTCATTACACACCTCCATCTGACAGATCATCTAACCAAGCCTCTTCAAGTTCTTACTGATATCATATTTTAAGGACACCTGGGTCTCTCACTGTACCTCTCCCAGGTACATCTCCTCTATTGTACAGCCTCCACTCCATTTCAGTTTCCTTTTCCCTATTTAGACACATAGGACCTTGCTTTGTAGATACAGTTACTATACCCTTAGCCACATTTAAATTCCTTTCACCGTGCTACACCCCTTATTTAATTTCCATTAACCTCTACTCAATATGTCTTCTTTTACAAACCTCATCTGTTAAAAAAAACTGCGTCTTTGTTCCTGGAAGATGACATGCTGTACAGTAATATGATATGCTCTTCTGAACACTTCCAGATTGTGAAATGCTCTGTTGCCATTTACATTAAGTATATATCAAGTTACATTATGAAATATTTATAACCGATACTATATCACCTACTATTGTGTAATATTCCATTATGTTTCTTATCTTATGAACAAGCATTATACAATATTTTATGTATGTATCTCATATATATGTATGTGTGTGTGTGTGTGTGTGTGTGTGTGTGTGTGTGTGTGTGTGTGTGTGTGTGTGTTCAACCATACTGTATATTTGTATGTATATTTGTTGCATTGTATACATTTTTGGAGCTCTTCTCCCCAAACCTCCATTGAGAAGGGGCTTTACACTCAGTCAGACTTTTCCAGTAAACAAATGCAAATAAAATAAATAAATAAAAACAGCAGTGTCATATCACAATCATATAAATATTGAGTTTACATATACTCTTATTTTCATAAACTTTTTTAACATTTCAAACTATAAACGGTTTTCAGCCAATAAACCTACATGCCATTCGTTCACTACTCCCCCCCCCCCCCACATTCTTTTCTTCCTATTAGTCTGGTCCCCATTGGTAAATCAGTGAATGGTCTTTTTGCATGGAGGCATTACAGCTTCCTGCAGCCCCCTACAATTATTACCCTGTGGTCACAGAACCGCAAGGAAATGAGCAACTTCAAAAACTGCGCTATTTACATTGACGCCATTCTTTTCTATGTCACCGAATTTTCTGTGCTTTTATATAAAAGTACTTTGTTAAAGTGGACTTTTCATAGTCCTTGTATGACTCCACAGCAATTGCCAATGTGGCAGCTGAAATAATTACACACTCCCATAGCAGGAACAGCAGATGGAGAGGCTGTCACAAAAATTATTTTAACCATTGTTATGCCTGAAAGAAACAAAGGCAAAATGAAGACTGTGCTTTGTATTTTTTGTGACAATAACATGTTAATCAGGAAAAAAAATATGGTGACTCATAGCAGCCATGCTGAGGGTAATAGCAGTAAAAGGGAAATGAGTAAGAAATGCTATGACAAAGAAGAAGCAAGATGGAAAGTGAATCCATACGCTTAGGTGGGAAAAGGAGACCTCTGGACTAAGCAGGGATTATCTGCAAAAAACGATAGTTTAATTATGGGGAACCACTTTTCTTTGTCAAGGTTCAATCATACCTCTGAAATGCCTCATTTATGAAGAATGTGCCTTACTCTGAGTTTTAAGCAATCTATATGTTTCACTTTGACTGGGTTTGCCTCCCATTCATTGTCAGGAATGCAACAATTGTAAGAGTTTTGTTTAATTCTGCTGTCATATATACAATAACATCACAAGGTATCTTGAGAAAATTTAATCGCCCCACCTCCACTACTACTACCCAGAAGAAACTGTAGATATTTACCTTCTGGAATAATATATATATATATATATATATATATATATATATATATATATATATATATATATATATATATATGAGTTTATAATGAATAATCAGTACTGATTTTGATCGAAAATCAAAATATAGATCAAACCCATCAGCGATTACCATTATTTGCAAGTAAAATCAACAAAAAAAAGTAATTGCAAATGTAAACAAGTAGAATACATTTGCAATTACAAAAAGAAAAACAAAAAAACTTTTACATGGGGTGGGGGGGCACCATGCTCACACTCCAGGGTCACACAGACATGAAGAAATGAGAAAACCCAGGGATTATTTAATGGTCGCTATAATTAATTTTGACTATTATGCAATTTGATCAGCTGTACCACAGACAAAAAAAAAAAAACACCAGTATTTCAGCACCCAATGAAGTGTGTGCAGTGATAAGTATATGTGTGTGTGTGTGTGTGTGTGTGTGTGTGTGTGTGTGTGTGTGTGTGTGTGTGTGTGTGTGTGTCAAAACTACAAAGTGGCAGCAATAAACACATATTATGGTAATAATAACCAACAAAAATCAGTAAAATGCTCACAGTTTAAAATAGTTTAAGGGAAAAGAATGTTATGAGGTAATCTTTTTTATCAGATTCAGACAAAGAATGAATTCATTTAAAAGGGATGAAGAGCTTTTGCTCAAACCATTCTTTTCTTTAGTACAATTTTAAACTGGAAGTAGCTTTGCTGCATTTATTCCTAGCACATATATGTTTCACTTTTAATTGGCTGGCAGTGTAAGCACTAGATATTTACAAATGCATATGTTCTTCTGAATAATATAGGTTTAATAGTCTATTCCTCAAAGGGAAACATCTACAGATTGGAAAAAGAGATAAAGACTGTGTTATGCATTTTTTGTGACAACATGTTAATTAAAAATAATGGTGACTCATAGCAGCCATGCTGAGGGTAATAGGTATAAAAGGGTTTGTATTACTTACTCCAACTATTCCTCGGTAAATATTACCAGTGATATAGTCCAGCTTTTTTCTAAGGGTTACACCTATGTTCCACCACAGAGATTGGATGTTGTAAGGTTTATTATTGACCCCAAATTGTTCACCAGGAAACTTAATTTCAACCTTATGATGGGTTGGAATAATTTGGGCACTAGTGACACATTTAGAATACCTAGTGTTTTTAATCCCCCCCCCTTCATCCTACCCTTCAGATGTTTGAACTCATATGTGAGCTGGATATTCGCCATAGATTCCAGTCTGAGCACTATTTTAAGTATGGTTGTGCAGATTTATTAAATGAGAAGGACTGTATTGATTTTATTAAGGTACATGACCTTCGAGTTTGTAAACCGGAGAAAGGTGGGGGTATGGTTGTATTTGATAAGGCTGATTACACTAATAGAATGTTAAAACTTTTGAATAGCCCTTCATACTCAGCTAGTTCACGGTCTGAAGTGAATACAGCATATTTACATATAAAGAACACGTTGGAAGAAATGTTTATTGAAGGAAGGATTGACCAGAAAATGTTTAATTACATGCTGACCACTTACCCTAGAATTCCAAGTCTTTTTGGTATCCCCAAAATCCATAAAGACGTCTCAGACCCCCCTATGCGTCCCTTAGTTGACAGCAGAGGTTCACCTACGTATGCATGTGCTAAAGTTATAGACGCAATTTTGCAGATATTTCTAGTTAACGATGTACAGATTTGTAAAGACTCATGGTCGTTTTTAGAGAGAATCAATGAGTTACCATTTGACAACAAATACAACTTTTTAACTATGGATGTCAAAGATTTGTACACCTGTATCCCACATGAAATAGTTAATGACTGGATCAGGCTGGAATTAAGAGTAAAAAGGTGTTCCTGAACAGAACTTGACCTAGTTGAAGAACTTTTGGACATTGTTTTCAACAATAACTTTTTCATGATTAACAATGAATTTTATCTGCAAAAGGTTGGGGTAGCAATGGGCTCCCCCTGTGGTGCTAGTTTAGCTAACCTGGTAATGGCTCATTGGGAACACTCATTTGTTTTATCTAATCCTGATTACAAAGATAAGCTGATTTTCTATACACGTTACCTTGATGATATTTTTATTCTACTCAAAGGTGACAGAGCCATCAGTGACATGGTAGTTGACTATTTCAGCAGCATCACAGATTTCCTAAAGTTTACATCTTCTTTCAGCACGGATTCTATAGCGTACCTTGATATTTTATTAACTAAAAATTTTTTCACTTCAGATGTATATAGCTAAGATATATAGAAAAAGCACATATTCTAATGCGTTTTTGCATTATTCCAGCTGTCACCCTCAGCACCAGAAGCGAGCTGTAGTAAAAGGCCAGTTAGTCAGGGCAGCCCATATTTCAACTCTTGATGTCGACTTCATTGATGAATGTCCTTTATTAAAAAACATGTTCATTCACCGAGGCTACCCTGAGAATATGATCAATGAACTTATTGAAGAAGTGGGGTTCAAACGGAATAGTCAGTTGTTTAAACCTTTATTAAATACTAACACTACGAATGTAGAAGTAGTACAGCATAGTAGTTCAGCCAATGTTTCAATTGATGATATTAATACACCTTCTGAACCTATGTGTCATGTTCCATCATTCATTACTACTTTCAGCATTAATAGTAAGTTTTGTTATGAAATTTTATGGAAAAATTGGGCTATTTTTAAAAGTGATTCCAGTATTTTTAATAAAGTATGTGATAGACCAGTTGTAACGTATAGAAGGGCAAAAAACTTAAAGTCCCTTCTGGAGCAAAGCCAACGCACATACCCAAAAACACCGGGTATGTTCAAGTGCCAATCTTGTAATTACTGCCAATATGTTAGTGAATCTGATAGATTTATTATTCATAATCATCAATACTTTTTGAAATGTTGAGTGAATTGTAACTCTAAAATGATAGTTTATTTAGCACAATGTCAGAATTGTTCATCTTTCTACATAGGGAAAACAGAGACGCCTTTGTGACCGTTTGTATGAACATATTTATGCAATTCGGAAGAATAAACTTGATAATGCTTTGGCTAAGCATGTCAGTCTCAACCTGGACCACAAATTTAAATTTATGATAATAGATCAGATTCATGAAGATTCTAGGGGTGGCCCTACTCCATTAAAGCTGGAAGAACTAGAACTTACGTGGCAAGTTAGATTAAATGCCTATAATACCCCTGGACTTAATGAATGATGTTCTATTAGTATTTTAAAACTTAAAAGTTTATTTAGATGTGTGTATATATATATATATATATATATATATATATATATATATATATATATATATATTTACAGACGTGTTTCACATTTTTTACATTTTTATTTTCTTGTTTATACATTAGTTTATATATTTATATCTATTCTCTATAGGTCATTTAATCAATATGTTGAATGGTTGTATTTTTATTCTGCAACAGTTGAGGGTGGTTTTCAAGTATAAACTCGAATTGAGAGTTTTTAAGCAGTCTTGTTTTATATGTTTTTAAATGCTTTTTTACTTTGTAGCAGTTTTTAATTGCTTAATTGATGCAGTGCTCATGTGAGCAGCTTTCTTAATTGGTATATATATATATATATATATATATATATATATATATATATATATATATATATATTAGTGATTTGTGTAATTAGTTTGTCTGAAGAAGTTTGAGCAGTCTCAAACGAAAAGCGCTTCACATTTTTAACAGTATTAAAGAAGATTTACTTATACCAGTTGGTGTTTGCTGCCTTGCTTTCCGCAACCATTGGATTCTTAGTTTGTTTTCGCTTGTGCTATATTACTTACTCGAACTGTCAGAATGTCGAGTACCCTTCCATTGACACCTAAGTGTCGAATGTCCTCTTCATTGAACGGCCACATCATCGATTTCTTTCCCTTGGAAAGAAATCGGTAGCCCAAATACAAATGACACAATTTAACAAACACTGTGCCCCCCCCCACACCCCCTAACTATACTAACTCCGAGATCGCACTACAGCGGGGAAAAGGGCAGATTTCAAACAACAGCCAACCGATTTCATTCCCTTGGAGTAAGTATAAAAGGGGAAGAAGATTAAGAAAAGGTGTAAACTGCTTTTTCATACTGAGAGTTGTATTTTCTGTTTGTGAGTGCTCTATCTGTGCTTTTCTGTGCATTTCTTCTGAGGTTTCTGTGTTCTAGTCAGGTAGCACAGTCTGGATAGAGACTTGCTGTTATCCAGGCCTGGTTGTTTTGCTTGTTGTGTTTTCTGTGTTTCTGCAGCCATCTTCTGATGGCAGTGTCTTGTCTTCACTGTTGGTGAGAGTAACAGAGTTGCCTGACCTTCTCTAGTACGAGTGATTGGTTGATAGAGCAGGGGCTAGCAGGACTGGGTTGTAATTTGAGCTTCTAGACCTGTGTTTTCAGAATGTTACGCTTGTTTTCTCATTGCGCACTGTCTCTGAGCTGTTTTTACCCATTGTGAGGTATCTCAGTTGCATTTTTCCCTTATCACCACTCTTGTGTAACTGATGCCCTCCCTTGCAACTACTGTGATTTTATCCAGCCCTACTCACACCTATAGATACTCTATTCTGATAGCACTCACGCTACCATCCTTTACCTATTGCACAGATTCTGACAACCATGAACAAACACTTTCCAGTGGTTTCTCCTGCTAGTCTTGTTGATATGGGCATCCTGAGACAGTGTAGCAACTGCCTCATGTACACGGACAACCCTCTTCTTCTACCACCTAGGAACATAAAATGTGAGAGAAGCAATTACATTAAGCACCTAGAATCCTTGCTCTCTCAATCATAAGCCGGTGGCATTGTGAAGGTTGTCTGCATAAACACCGCAAGCACCACACCTCTAACACCACCCACACCTGTACAGTACATTCCTACATATGTGGAGGTTCTCAACAAAAACATACCTAAACAAAAGAGACCTCTGAGGCAAAAGCACACACACAGATCACAACCCACCGCACCAAGCACCACACATACTGTAGTACACATACCTGTGTGTTACAGCCTCTAAGGCTGAGCCACAAGCCCAACATACTAGTCCTAGGACACTCTATCATGAGACACACAGATGTGTCCCTCACCAGGCTAGATAAAGAGAAAGCCATGGTAAATTGCTTGTCAGGTGCTAGAATCCACCATATCACTCACGCACTCAAGTCTCTCAACAACAGGTACTGTTATGACTCTGTCATAGTCCATGTTAGTGTGAATGACTTGAGATGTACCTCTCTGGACTATATGAAGAGAGACATGATTGAGCTCACTGAATATGTGTCACAGGAAGGTACGTACCTAACCTTAAGCAGCATCCAACCATCACCCAGAATGATATCTCAGTACAAACAGGAAATGAGTGACTTTAACAATTGGCTTAGTTTCTAGTGTCATTCCAAGGGGATCCAGTACCTGACAGCCTGGGAGGACATGATTGGCAGACCACGATGCTTTGCCAGAGATGGCCCTCATCTGTCTCCCCTGGGCTTTGGGCTTCTGGCACAGGCTCTTGCCTCCCCCATAGTGTCTTTGTTTAGGCAAAGTCATAAGGACAAAATTACCAATGTGAAAAATTCTTCTAAATGAAATTTAAAGGTCATGCTGCTAAACTCTAGGAGTCTTAACATGAAACTGTGCTTATTGCAAGCATTCCTCACCCTGGAATATGCTAACACTTGTGCAGTCATTGAAACCTGGTTCAAAGCTGCTGAGAGCACCCCAGCCTTGCCAGGTTACTTGTCCTACCATACTTTCAGACTCCACACAGAGGACTACAAAACCAAAGGAGGTGAAGTTTCAATATTTATCAAAGTCATACACACCTCCAGGCTGGTCAAGCAGAATGACGCTCAGGAGACACTTCAGGTGCAGTTAACTATTGGCAAAACACCTATTCAAATTATAGCTAGCTACAGACCCCCAACCATGACTCAGGAGGCCCATTCCACCAGTCTGGAATTACTTGAATCCATCAAGTTTCAACCCCCTGGGTGACTTTAACTACCCAACTTTAGAGTGGAAGACTTATTCTAGCTGAAACACAAATGCTCAGAGATTCTTCAACTTCGTCAATACAATGCATTGGACCAGCTGCTCGGCACCCCCATAAGAGGTGAAAATATCCTGGACCTGGTACTAACCAACATGAGTAGTCACTGTAGCAACCATACAGTGTCATCCTCCTTGGTAAGATCTGAAAATAAAGCAATCACTTTCAAAGTCACCCCCCCCCCCCACCAGGGTCGAACAAAAAAACTTTTCCAAAGCTGACTACAACCTCCTGAGAGCAGGTATAAGCAGCTTCGCAGCCACCATCCCTACAGTTGAATCAAGCACTAATGTCCAAGCCTACACCACAAAACTATATGAGCACCTATATAGCTGCATGGACTCAGCAATACCTGACAGGAACAAATCATTTTCCTCAAGGAAGAGTAAACCTGTCAGGTGGACAGCAGCAATAAACAGACTCTATAATAAAAGGAAAAAATTACTGTCCAGGACCAAGAAGGAGTAGGCGCCAAGTTGGAAGTAATCTCTCCTTTGTCTGAACAAGCAAAAAAGGTCACTGGTGAAATTCACTAAGGCTAACTTCGAGTCCAAATTGGCCATATTAACTAAGGACAATCACAAGGCCTTCTTTGCATATGTCCTAAATCTCAAAGGTAACTCCCAAATCTGCTGGGAATTTGTGGTCAAGAATACCACATATATAAACGCCATAGATATAGCCAACCTGCAGGCAGACAAATTCAGTGAAAACTTCACCTCCCTGTCCCCCCCATCAGTAAACCAGGACATCCCCAGCACCTGCCCCCCTCCTCTCATCACCATGGGGCAGGTTATTAATGCCCTCTCAAAGGCAAAAAATACAGCCTCCATGGGATCTGATAACATTCTTGCCTGTGTCCTACATTAACTCAGGCAAGAGCTCTCAGCACCACTAGGCACCCTATTCAACCAAAGTCTGTGCACTGACTTTGTCCCAGCAGAATATAGGACAGCCACTGTCATCCCTCTGCACAAAGGTGGAGCGTCCACTGACCCAGGCAATGATAGGCCCATCAGCCTAACTAGCCTGAGCTGCAAGGCTATGGAACGCATTATCATAGACCTTATAAAGAAGGACATTGGCAACCTCCAAACACTTGATCCCACACAGTTTGTTTTGTCAAAGGGAGATCATGCCTGTTAAACTTGGTTGCCTTCTTTGAAACAGTCACCAAAGCCTTGATTGAGGGCAAGACAGTGCACACCGCCTACCTTGACCTAGCCAAAGCCTTCAACCCTATTCCACACTCAGGCATAATAGATAAACTCTCCCAGCAAGGCATCAACCCCTATGTTACCAGATGAGTAGCTAACTGGCTCAATGATAGATCCTACTCAATCAAAATAGGGGAAGCCACCTCTCATAGTAGACCCATAACAAGCGGAGTGCCCCAAGGATTGGTCTTGGGGCCTCTACTGTTTGGGATATACTTTTCTGAGGTGAAAGCCAAAACCAGTGGTCTGTGTCGACCAAGTTTGCAGATGACTACAAGCTGAGCACTGTCATAAATTCCCCTAGTGATGTGAGCATCCTCCAAGAGGGTCTTAACCAAACTAATGACTGGTGCCAGAAGCATGGACTCATTCTGAATGCCAACAAATGCATCATTATCCCCTTTGGGGAAAATGGTGTTCCCACTAATTATCACATTAATAACAATGTACTAAGCATGCAATCATTTCTGAGGGACTTGGGCACCCAGGTTGATAGCAACCTGACTTTTGACCACCATGTCGCCTCCATTGTATCGTAGGCTTTCTACATGGCCCACATCAATAGTAAGGGTATTTCATCCAGGAGCAAGAAGGTCATAGCATCCCTGTACTCCTCCCTTATCAGACCCATTATCAACATGTACTTTGCCAAGCACATGCAGGAGTTGGAGAGACCACAGAGGTTCCTAATCAGGAAAATCCAGAGTCTCAAACACCTATCCTATACAGATAGGCTAAAAGCCCTGTCCCTCTACTCAGTCTCAGACTGCTCAGAAGTGACCTTTGTCTGGCATACAAGGCTGTCTCAGACTCAGCCTTGATGGAGTTGCTGCATATCTTTAAGTCAAATTCCACTCACGCAACCCGCACGCAAGCTCTCAACCTGTTCTGTGACATTAATAGAACTTGTTGGTGGGATAGATTTGTGTCCCAATGACTCCCCCATCTGTGGATTAGACTTCCTCTCCATGTCAATCAGAGTACCTCACTAGCACTCTTTAAGATGAACTTGAACGACTGGATGGGAAACAGAAAATATACCCCTGGGATCCCACCTGTGTTACTGCTGGACATGGAAAACAGGTGCTGACTTTGTGGGAACATGGGTGAAATTCTTGGCTAGGCTTATAAGGGCCTCTGGGCCAATAGCCTAGTATTGTCCTATGAACCTATGAACAAAGAAGAAGTAAGATGGAAAGAGAATCCATATGCTTAGGTGGGAAAAAGGAGACCTCTGGACTAAGCAGGGATTATCTGCAAGCAATGATAATTTAATAATGGGTAACCACTGTTCATTTTTAAGGCTCAGTCATACTTTTCAGTCATACCAAATTATGAAGAATGTTCCTCACTTCGAGTCTTAAAAAATCTATATTTCACACTTTTTTTGTTAAGAATTTTTTTTAACACATATCCATGATAAATACAATATGTGTAATTGCTGAATCATATTACTTTATCAAGATAATTATTTATAAGAATGAAGAAACAGTTAATAACTATGCTGCGAGCTTCCTGGTTGAAGTCTTGAGTATGCGTTCCCCATGTTACTATTTTTCCACATTGTGAGATGTGCTGTTCCATATTTTGCCCATTTTTCCACATTGTCGGATGTAGCATTCCATAGTTTAGAAATAGAAGGTTTGAGATTTATGGCTTAGTATTAACAAAGGCCAAAAGCAAAAGTCTAGGATAGGAGGTCACACTTAATGTATGGACAGATAAATAAGGATGCATACTTTTAAAAATCAAGATAAGTAAGAAATAAACAGAAGGAGAAAATAATGTAAAAGCATGTAGCAAAGGTCCTACAGCAGCCTAGATCTTGCAATTAATCTGTTCTTCCTCACCTTGGTTCTGTGAGACCGACTGGGACTGCATACTTGAGAATCCATATGATCCAAATGGTTTCTGAATATTCACTGTCTGTGCTCAACCCTTATCTGGGAGCTGCTGCTAATGAAACATAACCTCCATTGAATGCCAACAGTTTGAGAAGAGGTACCTATGTCAAACAAACAGTGTTAATGTACAAACTAATATATATTTTTTCTTATTTCAGATGAAAAGTCAAGGAAGTGATTTTAAAACATATGAGAATCGTTTTATTTCTACAGTCCCCAAGACTATTCCAGGCAATTTTAGTAATGAAAACAGCAAAGTGTGCTGCACAGCAAATGTCTTCATAGTTTATATGGAAATCATATGCAGGCAACAAATGGATTTGAATACAAATAATGTCGATCTCCTGCAACTCTTTCAATATCAGATAACCCAGACCAAGCAATTGCAGACGTTCTTAGACTGTGCACATCATAAGAATACCTCCGAGGATTGTTTGGAATTCATATACAGGCTTCAAACACTATTTGTTGCCAAAAGAGAATCTGAGGAGCAAATCAGACAACTGTGGTATTTGCTGTCACAAACGGAATGTAACAAGCACAATTGGCAATTAGACATAATTAAATATTTTGGTAACAGTTTTCAACAAAAAATTCTAGGTTTCAAAGTTCTGTATCTTTATAAAATATGGGCATTTCAACTTTCCCACATCCCTGGCAGTCACCTTCTGAAGAACCGATAAGAATGGATAACACTAAGCCTGAAGCATTGTATCCAGAATGTGTAACACACTGAGATATACCCTTACTTCAAATGCCTAAATATATCCATTTTTCATTATGGGATGTACCAGAATTTTTTAAAAATTTGTGGCTACTGCTAAAACACTTTTTTTTTTTTTTAACCACATATGTCTTTTCAAATTACTAGTCAATTAAACTGGTTCTGAGGATATCAGTTTGCATTCTGAAAGCAAGAATATGTTAGAACCGCTTTTCCTTGTCTGCAGCTGGACAACAAATGGATGATATTAATAAGTCAGGTGAGCTCTTATTTGTTTCACATGCAGGCATTACCCTTACATCCGTGTTTTGCTTATGCTGTAAACATAAACACCTGTAATCTGACTCCAAGTATGCAAAAAAGAAATCCTGGAGATACTCTAATTGTCACATCTGCTTATGAATTGGATTTACTCTACAAACGCAAGATGAGAATGTGTTTGTGCAGTTCAAGTGTATATTGTTTAAAAACTGGTTAGAGACTACAGCTCATACAATTATATAGTCATAGGGTCCTAAAATTATCATCTAAATCCAGGGGATACTCACCTGGTTTTTTTTTTGGGGGGGGGGCAGTTTGATGACAGGGATAAGATTTTGCATTTGCATTTGTTGGAGGATGGTATTAACATAGAGAGAATGCTGCAAAGCTTCAGAAAATTGACACCTATAAAATGTACATTTACTACGCACTTGTACATAGATAAAATGGCAAGAAAAAGTATTTTATTAGCTGAACATGATTAACTGCTAACACAATATTTGCCCATTTATTCATTAGAGTTTAGTTTAACTTTTTCTCCTTCTCCAAAAACCTTAGAGCCATTGTTTAATAGTAAAAAAAACATTCTCTATAAATGAATTAAAGACAGACTTTAGCACATCCATGAGTTGTCCATTAAAATATTTTAATACATCATACCCACATGCTGTGACCATGAGAAATATCCTTAGTTATGCTAACATACCATGGAACACAATGGTTGCATAAATGACATAAATCTATGTTTTTGCATGAATCCAAGATCAAACAACAATGGGGAAAAAGATAAATTCCCCAATCCCCACTGTACGGGGATCTCCATATAAATGTTTCAACTTTTTTGAAAGTCGAACATATGGTCTTGACCAAACGAAGTTTGACTTTCTGAAGAGTTGATCTCACACACACACACACACACACACACACACACACACACACACACACACACACACACACACACACACACACACACACACACAATATATATGTTTATACCTTGAATGTATACATTTCATATCAGATGCACATATTTCTGTCAGACTTGTGAAGAAAACTACTTTAATTAGATGAAAGCATTCTTTCACTAAAATGTATGTATGTCTATATTACTTTTCAAATTCCATGCAAAAGAAAACAGCACTGTCATTATTTCATGTAAAAAATATGAAGATTTAATTGTAACACTCTGGCACCTTCCTGACACCGCTATGTGCTTGTCAAGTAAACCATTTAATGTAATCACCTTTGCCATAAAATTGTAAAAACCCGAGCAAAAAATGACAGTAATTTTCCTTATAACTAGGTGTGTTGCCATTGTTAGATCAGGGTTTTAGAAATGAACAGTATCTGGTGCGGAGCGCAGAGCAGTAGCTGACTCATTTCACAACCAGTGCTGTTTCATGATCTGGCAGCCTTCAACTTTAAGCAAAAAAAAAGAAAGATCTGCTGCTTTTAAAAACTATAGCAAGGAGCTTACATCATTTGTTGCAAGAACTTACACCACGCAGAAAGCACTGAAGCATATGTGCATTATTGGAATTAATTTCTGTACTGGCATTCACAAATGTTAGTATGTAAATAAGTACGTCCCAATACTCCACTATCAAACAATTGCATCTGCCAATTAAGCCCCAAACACTGTGTGCCTATGGCAGCTACCTCCTTTGTCCCACCCCACCCACACTTCTGACTGAGTGCCCTCATTTACTAACAGTGATCTTTCACCCTTTAATACCTTTTTTGTGACAGGATTTGAACTGAATGAAGTGTCAAGTTTTTGGGTTGGTACTAATTTTTCACCAATATAATCTGTTTTCTGTAAAAGAAACATTCTTTGTCCCTTGTTTTGGCATCAACTTCTGCTTTCATCTTTTCTTCCTATAGTCTTTTTTTCCTGACATCTTCATTTGTTGTCATTCTGGGTTCAGCCATGCAGGGGATCTAATTCCAAAAAGTACTTTTGCACATAGTTCCGCTGGTGCTGCTGCAACAGTAGGGTACGCATAAATTAGCTCTTCAGAATAATGTTCAGCTGCTATTTCCTGCAGCAACCCTTTGTGTTATTTGTTATTGCCTAGCTCATGTTTGGCATAAAATATTTCACTAGCTCATGGGCTTGTGGCTATAATGGAGTTATTTATTATGAGTGTTACCTTAGCATTTATAAAATTCCATGAACTGATGGCTGTTGAAGGGTGGACCATTGTTAGTTTTTAGTGGTTCATAGGTTCACAAGAGTTTACTAGGCTAATGACCATAAGGGCTTTTTTAAGCCTAGCCATGCATCGCAAATCTCTGACAAGTTCTGGTACCTTTGATAAGTGTAAGTAGGGGCTTGGGCGATGAAACATTTATAAGCAGAAGCCTGGGAGATGAACCGTTTACAGGCTGCCTATGTCCATTAGAGACATAAGTGCTAAACCAGGGATGAATTTCCTGTTCCCTATCCAATTATCCAAGTTACAGTTGAATTGAGTTATAGAGGAACTCTACTTCACATGGATGGGTTATTCTCTGGGATACATACCTGTCTCTCCAGCAGGTCCTATTTATATTACATGCAAGGTTTAAGTCTTCAGAATGGCTAATTCTGGTGCTGTTTGTTTTGGGTATATGCAACAGGTCTATCAAGAGTAGGGTCTGACAATGCCTTGTATGCCAGACATAGATCTCTCCTGAACAGCTTACAGTAGACAGAATACAGGGATAGGGCCTTGAGGTGGTCTGCACAGGACATGTTACTTACTCACTGTATTCTTTTAGTGGAGAACCTCTGCAGACATTCCAACTGTTGATTAAACCAAATTGGGTTTCCATGATAACTCTTTCCATGGCTTTGCTTATAAGACTAATGAGACTCACGTGTCTGTAGTTTCCAGGGTTTGTAGATGACCCACCTTTGTGCAGAGGAATGACTGTTGCTTTTCTCCATTCATGAGGCATGGAGCCTGTTTGGAGGCTACAGTTAAATACAGATTCAAGACGGCCTGATAGATAATGTTTCATTCTATTCAGAAGGCATCGTAGGATATTGTCTGAGCTCATAGATGCAGTGTTGTTGGCCTTAGAGAGAACATTAAGGACCTGCTCCCTAGTGATAGGAGGGGGAGTTATATTTGATGGTATTTTGTGGGGGAAGGTTGAGGGGAAGAGGTGGGGTATACCAGCCTTTACAAATATCTTATCAAGAGATGCTTTCAGTATATGTCTGATTGTGGAATGCATTGGTTCAGCAGTGAGGAACCTCACTTATTCAGCTGTGAAATTAAATAATAAAATACAACATTCAGTCCGTGGTTGTTTTGAGAGCTCTAACAGTTCTATAGGGAACTATTTTGTTGTGTTGCACATTTGCCCAACACAACAAACAGCCTTTCAGCATTTTCTGTATGACTTTGCCACTGTTATTTGTGTATTATATTGTTCCTGCATTCATTAGCAGTCATGTATACCCTATTCTTTTGGCCACCTCATATTTCTGTTAGTCTCTTATGAAATTGTCATAATAAGTCAGTTAGCTTTGTTGTTCACATTTACTTAAAGTTGTCTTTTATAATTTCTTGTGTTTTGCTTCTGGAAAAACTTACTTATTTTATTTATTTACTTTTTTATTTATTTTGACATTTGTTAACCTGGAAAAGTCCGACTAGGCAGGAGCCCTTTTACAGCGGAGGCCCGGGGAGAAAAGCTCCATACATGAAAAATTAATATATGATGTACACAAGAACATGAAGTTAACAAAAAACAAAGTTAATTTTAACTAAGAAGTACTCAGAAATGGGTCATCGCAGTACTTATGACATTTAAAATAATAAAATGAACAGTATGCATCTTAAGATATCACTTTTTAAGAAACAGAGCAGTTTGTTTCATCACTGGATTTCTTACTGTCATATACGATGACATGTAAAAGGAATAAATAACAGCATTTCCTGTTCTTGAGATTTGTAGGTAAACTCCATACACATAAACAGTACATGGAAAATGAAATACGCACTCAATGAGGTTGTCAGATAGCAGGGGCAGTTTTTTGATACCGCAGAGTATGAAGACTTAGATTACAATAGGTTCAAATGACAGGAGTATATTATTAGTGGAAATTTTCAAATTCACAACATATTGTATAATTAGGACATTTCTTTTCAAATTTGTCTGGGAATTGCTGTGGAGTAAGAAAGAATGAACCTGAGAACAGTGGGTGGAGGATGAATAATTAGTGTTATATATAATTCCTTAAGTATACCTTTTGGGCCTTATTTGTAGTTTTGCCAGTGGCCATCTCCCGCTCCCACCTTCCACCATTCAGAAGCATTTGATGAGTAAGATGATGCCTAAATATCCCTAACTAATCTGATAGATTTAAAGCCCTGTCCCTCTACTCAGTGTCATATAGACTCCTGACAGTTGATTTCTGCTTAGTCTTCCATGTAATGAATGACCATAGCCGGCCTTAGGCATAGGTCAACTAGGCAACCGCCTAGGGCGCCGCTGTAGTAGGGGTACTTTTTCAGTATTTCTTTGGTGTAGGTAGACTAGGATGGGGGCACCAGGTGGTGTGGTGGGGGGGTGCCGTGGATCCCTTTTGCCTAGGGCACCAGTTGACCTATGGTCACTCCTGTGAATGGCCCAGCACTCTTTGAACTCATTCAGCTATCTAGAGCCATTGGCAAAATGACCACATGCTTTACAAACTTAAAATGTATATTACCACAACAACATCCCAGAACAACGTGAAAGGTAAATGGTCTGCTCCTTCATATCAAACAGAGTACTTCCCCTGCAACACTTAAAACCGGTCTGGATAACTGGTTGGGTAATCACAGATTTCACCTAGGATATGTGAGGGGAAATATACTTACCAGGGACACTGTTAATCTCCCATCAGGACAGGGTAGTATACCTGAGTTGGATCTTCTTGGCCATAAACTTATTAAGAATTATAAGAACGTATGAATCTAGAGCTATATGGAATCCCTCCAGAAAATAGCAACCATAGGAAAATGCTTGGCTGTCTGATTAGAGCGTACAAAAATCCTAGTCAGATCCTTAGAATGCTCAATTACTTTCTTTTGCATTTTCAAAGTTTTTTTTTTTTTTTAACAAATGTAATAACAGATTATTAATGGGAAGTTTTCAGGCTAGCCCTGGGATTCCAGGGGCTGCATTTTATAGGATTTCAGGGGAAAGACTGGTGGATGTAGGATGTTATTTATGTAAGTATGTTAGTCAATATTTCCTAATGCAGGATGTACCCAGCACACAAACGTGCTGCATGCTGACATATGCATCGGTTGTACTATTACTGTATTTATGTCACTAGAGCTAAGATTATGTCCTGTACCTAGGGTCAGGCCAACAGTGCAAGTCCATTCAGTCTGGAACAGAAGAGGTTAATCACCACTTCATCATGTCCCTCCCAACTGACCCTTCCAGTGAGCAAAGCCCTTCCTGAACTGGAGTCACAGATGGCACAAATTGTCACTCTGTGTTTATATAAATGGAGTAAGATAAGATAATACCATAATTTTTAAATTCTTTCCTGTTCTCCAAACCCTCCACTTCATCAGCAGTAAACTCTAGGACCACTCTGTCAAATGTTTTTGCTTAAATCTTGCCATATGCTTTTTTTCAACTGATTCTTTGCACATTGTCTAAAGTAAGTGGCCAAATCATTCCAGATTGGTGGTCTGGGGAGATCTTGCTTACTCAGTGCTATGCTTTTTTGCCGCCAAGCAAATATTACTTATATAATCATTTCATGTTAAGAGATTTTTCAACCTTCAATATCCTAAAATCTTTAAAAATAAAATTTATTTTCTCTTTTATTTCTTGATGCTATACTCCAATGAGTGGGCTTCAGCTGTGCAGATTCAACAAAATTATGAATCTTTTAAGCAATAATCACATGATTACACTTTGTTTATGCCCCTTCTTAGGTTTTCTTTCTGATAAATAGAATGCTTCAGGATATTTCTTCTCTCGTTTTGCCTTTTTGAGATTAACATTGTCCACATACTTCATGTTCCATTAGTAGAATCCTTCAATTTTATCCTTTGACACAGCTTAAAATATAAACTTCATAGAGTAACATCAAGGTGGGGAGAAGAGAATGGATCCAAGGGTTTATTTAGGGCTTTTCCACCTGCCACTTCCAATGGCATAATTATACAAAATTATTATAAAGTAATTAAATATCTGCATTTGTTATTCAAATCTGAGAATTTCCAAACATTGCTTATTAGAACTCACACATCTTCTTAATACCACTTGTATTGTAACATAAGCACTAGTGGTAACATTCTTCACTAATGGTAGCTCAGAAAAGCATTTGTTCAAACCAGTTCTTTTCAAAATGTGAATTATAGTCAGACCTCAGAGATGCAGCTTGCCTTGGTGAGCCTTATAAAGTAATGAGCATCTCTGATTTTGGGGCTCATAACTAAATTAGATATTTGCACTTCATCTGACTGAGAGCTATAACTGTGAATTTGCACACTGATTCTTGTTGTTTATAGAGATCATTGATGGTCTTACACATCAATTAAATACCTTTATTTGGCCTGTCTACATTGGGACAGCTGTCAAAAAAGAAACAATACAAGCCAGACACTGAACCTTTTTGCACTGATGTGATGTAAAGAGTTATTAGTCTATTAATAACAGAGAGTAAGACAATATGATGTACCCAAAGAGAGCATTTACTTGGAGAAGTGTAGTGGCCTATGAGTATTGGGGGGGGGGTGAAGAAAAGAAGAAAAGGTCTGTTGTCCCCTCTGTGCCTTGGTGGTCAGGATTTTTTAAAAAATGGCAATGACCTTGAAGTTAACTTGGGGAGCTGATATGGGAATGTCTGGGTACCACAGTGTGGCTAAGCAGTAAAAAGAGATGGTGAAGTAACAGAAATTTTGCATATAAAAGCAAGGTAGAGTAAACCTTCTTAACACTGAGTAATGTTCTCCTGGTAAAGAGGTGGTGCAGGTACCTTCTAAAGTTAGTAACAAAGCATTTAGTGCTGCTATATAGAAAACTTGGAGAGTTACACAGGGAACCTGTGGGGTTATTTGTTTCTTGGCAAGTAAAACAACTTCAGCACTTCCATAAAATGGACACAATTAGAGAAGACTTTTAGAATGAGTGCATTGCATGCTGGAACTAGTGAAACAATTGTAAAAGGTAAGGGGAACTGTTGGAAGTTTTTAAACACTCAGTGTTTCCAATAGAAGAAAACTGTGGCTGCAACTATATTAGGTGTGAATTGAAAAAGGTTACTAAGACAAAACAAAGAACCCCCTAAAAGTGTAAAAGGGTTCAAAAAGCAAAAAGTTCTCAGCAGTGAAGTCGTGTGGCAAATGGCACTATGTAAGATATGAGATCCTTGAGTTCTCAATGGGTCTAAGTAAGGTAAATGCAAACGCATACTTAAGTACAATACAGTATTAGTTACTGTTTACATGAATATAAATAAAAGAGATGGAATGTTTGTACTGGGCATAAGGGAGCAAAACAGATAATATGGCGTAACCACAGTTAGTTTACTTGCCAAAATGATGAGTGCCAAAACTGATGGTGGGCTGTGATGTAGCCAGTCTGGTATGTTGCTATATTGTCTGTCAGAAAGGCAAAAAGTATGAGGCAGTATGTATTAGGAGGAGCAAGAGCTTGAAGGGGCAGTAAGTCCAGGTAGTAGTTAAAGAAAAAGGCAGATTGGAATGCCACAGATGTTTTTCTGTTTTGTTTGTGTTTCTTTGTATCTGTACCCCATTTCCATGATGTTATTTATATTTATTGCTATTTAAACATATTTATAGTTTATTTATTTCAAACGTGTGTAATATTCTTTATTTAAAATTGTATCTATTTCACTATGTGTCATACTGTCTCAAGCACACACTTGATGGCAAAAAATAAAAAGCAATGAACAAGCAGATTGACTCTTTCTTTTTTTTTCTCTTCCTTTGCAAAGTAAATGCTTTTATGTGACATAAAGCCACTAGGTACTTTAGTGGGTAAGTAAGACAAGTATGTAGCAAACAAATTATGTGATAGATGAGGTAAGCCTAATTCATAATAACTGTGTACTTATGGCCCAGTAACAGTACACTCTGCTACAAGGTAGAGTGCAGGAACCTGGAACTGTGGTTACTGTGGCACAAAAGACCACCTAGTGTTCTGTTGTTATGTCTTACTTTTATGTATGATTTGTACTTAATGTTTCAGTTGTCTGCCACTATCTAACCATTTCACAGCTGTTATTTCTTTGTGGGATGGGTGAAGTGGACCCTTTCATCACAACCCAAGCCAAACTGCAAACAATGGAATTCAGTATCAGCAAAGACTCTTTTCACTTTAGTAAAACAGTCAATTGGTAATTGGTAAACAAGAATAAATATAATTCAGCAGTAAATATACATTAATATGAATAATGCAGAATACTGATGCCAGAGTAATGGACTTGAGAGTTTAAACATATAGCGTTAAATGAGCAGTCATTTAAAACATAATGGCCAAGCTTTTCCCACTATATTATCATACTCTTGAATGCACATCTCCTGTCCTTTGTATGATATATATATATATATATATATATATATATATATATATATATATATATATATAGTGTAAGAAAGCCCAGGAGTGCATTCAAACATATCAATGGAAGAATTTGGTGTACAGAATCCATTTGAGTGCTACAGCTAGCCCATGAAGCTAATCTATAGCCTCCTTCCTATCTTTTATTTGTTCTGTTCCAATCAACTGTGAGCCACTCTGATGATTTATATTATGTCATTGCTAATATATTCTGATGCCCTGCAGTCTTCTCTCTAAAGGTATAACACGAAACTTCCCCCATCCTGTTGATCCCCATGTCATCTACTCCATTCCCTTCCATTCCTGTTTGACTCCAGCTTTTCCAATTATTTTCATGCAATGCAGTATCGCCAGATCAGGCCCACCTTTCTTATCACTCTTCCAATGAATATGTGCCCAGCTTTGTAAGTCTTCCTCATATCTTTGCCCTACATATGTCTTTTCCCACACTACAGTTCCTGTATATCCTTCATCATTTTTCTTAACTCTTCATTGCATGTTTTGTACCAGCCTAATTTCTCTTCAGGTTAATGCTCCCTAAAAGTGTATATAACACTCCAGATGTCACCATTCCACTATTATGACTGTATAATATAATTAATTTTAGGGGCAATAACCGCTTGAAAGTGCATGGAAAGAGTTTGCTAAATGGAGACATAAAGCCAGATGTCAACTATACTGACTATTTATTAAAAATAAAAAACAAGAAACATCCACATTGAGGTAAGTACTTTCATCCTATGAAAGAGCATCCAGACTGAGTTAAGTGCTATGAAAGAATTGTAACAGGACTTCATCAGAACTAATCCATATTAGTAAATTACTTCTTTAAATAACCTCTGCAACTAAACATGTTTTCCTTAAAAGGAACATACCATCTATCAACACATCAATTACAGAATACTACCACAGTAAAAAATCACATAAATGTATTAAAACATATCATATATGAATAACTAAAATAACTAAAATGATCTCACAAAATATATTAAATGTATCAAATCATATCATTCTTTGTTGTATAAAAATAACATTATATTTCACATAAAAATTGCGTACTTCCCTAAGAAACTCCCTTAAAAATGCTTTCCTAATGGAATGTTTGAGGGACTAAATTTATTATAATTTTGCTTCCCATAATTTAAGAATGGGGTGATCCAAATGTACTTATTTAAACCAGGGGAAGGGGGAATGACATTAAACCTAAACTGCCCTAACAGTTTCTTATACACAAGTTTAGTTTCCCATGCACCTCTCCTTGTGGGTTGGGAACTTCTTTTTCTAAAATCACAGAATTAAACTTTGAAAAATGATTACAACTCTCAGAATATTTAAAAAGAACATTGCTGATATTCCTTTTCATGATATCATAACAATGCTCATATATTCTTTCTCTTAAAGTCCTCTCCATTTTACCTGAGTAAAAATTTGAACAACCTGAGTTTTGCAATGTATACCAATCCTGAACTATGGCATTTTTTTAATTTGTATATGAAATATACTGTTATTTTTATATTAGGTACATTCTGTTGGCCAACACTGCTATATTAAGGTGAATCAGTGTTCAGTATTTTCATTTATGAATGGCCTAGGGTCTGCAAATGTATTGTTTTATGTATTATTTCTGTTTCATAAATGGGAAGATGTGCTGGACTGTACATCATTTTCAGCTATGACTTAGACTCCACAACAGTAGTAACAGTGAAAAGTTACAAAGTAATACGTTTAGTTACATTAAAACAAGATAAAAACAGCCATAATAAATAAATAACATTCACAACATTATTTATGTGTGCATCAAATTAAGCTGACATATGAACTTAGGATAAAACAATAAAGAACATGTTGTAAGTTGTACTTGATGTGCCAGATATGTCTCTGCTTAATTTTCCTAGATGCATGTTTTCCTTGTTACTGGAACGGTGATACAATCTCAGATATGTGCTAAGGGCACAGTTATTTCAGTGCTGTGTCCACATCTGCAGAATCTACTTCATTGTTTATGGCTGTTTGAAATAACAACAACAAAAAAAAACCCACTATCTACTTGAATATATGTATTGCCCAAAACAACTATACCCTTCAATATTTATATCATCTTCTAACAAGAAAGTAGCTACCTAGAATTAGTTAACTTTGACTAAGTTTGACTGACAGACATTTAAGTATATTTTATCTCTCTGCTTAGTTCACAGGTAACGTGCAAGCACAGCTCATACATGGACTTCATTAACCGTTGTTGCCTATGAAACAATATGGGCAGCCTGTTCACTAGACTTAACTGGGCTAAGTCTCCTCTTTCTGTAACCTTAATAACTCAACTAATTCACCTGTATGACAAATGTCAGCTGTCAGCTAAGAAAGCTTCAGAGAAACACTTGGATTCACAAAATTGTCAGTGCTCACATCAAGCATTGTTCTTATTTCCTATTGTTCCTTATTCCAGAGAACATTTTCAGGATTTCTTCAGTAGTATTTAACTTATTCAGCATTCTGACTCACAAACTTTGCATGTTTCCAGTTCCGCTCAAGCTTCTGTTATTAGTTCCTCTTGCATAAAGCAAGGCCATCTCCTGTTACAGCTAATGACAACTGTACCTTTAATTTTTATGGCAAACTGTAGCAATAATATGATTTATTACTAACAATCTCTTTAGTACATATTTTATGTTTAACCGTTATGACTTGCAACTGCCTGACCCATTTTCTTTCATGCAGTTGACAGTATTGCCCCTGTATCAGTTTCTGTTTTAGTTTTAGTCATCAGAAAAAGTAGATAAAGAGAACTCTTTCCTTATATTCTTTTATACTGCAAACACCAACAATTCCATTAATGCTGTAGAAACAAATTTTATGTTCTTTTCATGAACATGTTCTTGTTTTTCCTTGAGATTGCATTTTATTGCAACATCCTCATTTAGTGTGTCCCAACTTCCCACAGTTATAGCATTTTGCTTCTTTAAAATTACAGTCTGGTAGGATGTGACATTTGTTATAACAGAAAGATTTTTAATTTTTACTTTTCTGGTTATTTGACTGAATTACTATTTCTGTACTGATCCAGTAGGTGCTTTGCTCTTCCTCAATGGTTTCATACCTCTTTGTGTTGCTTTCATACTCAGTGCTGTTTTAAATGGTATTGGAAATGTTTAGTTTGATTGAGATAACAGCATTTCTATGAGATACTTCATTTAAATGCTACCTAATGAACCTATTTCTCAGTACTTCATCCAGCCATGTGCTATATTCACAGCTCATTATACAGTGTTTCATTTCAGATGCATACTGTATCATAGTTGCACTGGCCTAATAGGTGCAGTGTTTAAAATGAAATCTTTCTGTTGTTATGCATTGTTTGGGTTTAAAATGTCCATGTAGCATTTCATTAATTTGCTTTCTATATTTTATTGCTTGGATTCATTGGCTTAAGCAGGTTCTCAAACCACCCATATATAGCAGCATCCATAAGTAATTCTGTACATGGTTATTTTCAGGAATGTGATTCCTTGTGAAAAAATGGTAAGTTCTCTCTATAGGGTGTGACCATGTACCCATAGCTGGTTTACATGCACCTTTCCTTCCCAAATGACTCATCTTGCAGGTATAAAAATATTTTTATTGATATCTGCACCACTTTTTCTTGGCATGTACTTCACTGAGAAACTAGGAGACTGCCAGATGATTAGGTCCGCCTTACTATTTGAATATTATGCAGTTGCACAAAGATGTTACATACTACATTGTAGCCGGGTTCACCTTTATGAAAAGCCAATGCTGTCAACATCCTTAGAGTTATTTCAGTATACCACTATTCCTCACTTTAGTTGCCTCAAATTCCCTGTCTTTGCCTCCTCAGTACTACCTTCACCAACCTTGCTTCTTCTTCAGATACTGAAAACAATTCTTCAGATTCAGTCATCAGTGACCTGTAAAGGAGTAAAACTATTTCTACTGGACCTCCGAAATCTAAGTCATTGCTGATTTAGCCAGATTTCCTATTAGGTTTGGTCACTTCCCTAAAAATAATGGACATTTTTGTTTATCCTATGTATGGCTATATAACATCCAAGTCCTTCTTCTCCTTCAGTCTGTCTAAAGGCATACCTTACAGTTGGTAAATCTTACTTGGGTTCCTGGTACAGAAGTACGATCTTTGATGATGTGAGGTAGTGTCAGCTGTGCCAGAGAGAGAAGGGAAGTGCATGTATAACATATGCCAGTATAACTAGCTGGAGTTTTGTAAATAATTATATGTCATTTGAATATCAAACTGATTTGTACAGATGCTTGTGTTAAAATGTATTTGTAAAGTTGCTTGTTTTAAAAATGTATTAACAATGGGTCTGGCTGGACAGAAAAGAAATATATGTGTATGTCAGACTGTATTATTGTAACTGATGAAATGTATATATTTTAATAGAGGATACTGGAAGGGAAGGGGTTAAGTTCAGCCCAGGTAACCTTAAGAAAAATATCCTGAAATTAAATAACTTGGTTTAGGCCATAAAGATTTTATTTCACAGGTCTGAATGCAGCCAGAGAATGGCTTGTTAGTATGTGCAGGAAGGGTGGAAGTGTTGGAATTATTTTACAGTTTCCAGATGCTTTAATAAACCTTAGCTAAAGTTCTATGTGTATATGGTGACACATCCTGGCTCAGTTTCTAGTGAGAGGGTAGTGTGGGAACCACAGAGTCAGGTGATGAGATGTGATGTCATTCTGTAGCCAGCACTGAAATTGTATTTGAATACTACTGATAGATGTGATAAGTGCACTCTGTTTATGGAACCTGACATAACACTCATACAATTTTCATCATGCCTTGCTTTAATAAGTAAATAGGTAACAGTAATTATTCAGTCATTTAGAAGACTATACTGAGATTAGCTAAATGCTATTTTTCTGTGTCTGTCTGAGTCTTTCCATCTGTGTTGATTTATATAGTTCCTGTGATTGAAACTCTGGTGTTTACTGAAAATAATATTCAGTATTTTCATGTTTTATTATATATTATTAAATATATCTGAACCTTTCATTGTGGCTGATCTTTTAGAAAATATTTGAGAGTACTTGCATTTATTTAGTGGCACTGTGGCTTCACATTCCTGAAAGTCTTGCTGCTTGGTTAAACACTACCATTTGTACAAATATTAATTTTAGTAAGTATAATTGGTACCCTTGTAAGACCCTTAAAGTAGCTGGTTTTGGGTATTCTGGTGGCAGTAAATCTACCTTACAGTCTGGGTGGAGTTGTCAGAGTTGGTAAGCTGTGCCAGCCTTTCCCAGGTGTGTGTGTGTGTGTGTGTGTGTGTATGTGTGAAAATCTAAATATCAAAAGACAGTGTGTGTGATGGCTACTTTGAACAGGGACACTAAGAGGACTGATTTCACAGAGAGGGTGGTGGAGGACTTGGCTCAGAACACCTGGATAAGGACTCAGCTTTATAATGGTCGGTGGAGAGTCTTATTTGGGGCTGGGAGAGGAAGTCCAGCCCCAGGACTGGAGTGTGCATTCCCTGTGTGCTCTTAAGGGAAATTATACTTGGTGCAGAGAGATACAGCTGAAAATACTATATGTGTTTATTTTTTCTGGTTGAATGTTCCCCACTGGTGTCAGTGTTGAGAATTGAGGCTCCTTGATCACTAGCCCAGAGGAGGGATGTCATACCATCTTTTCATAATCCTGTTAACTGTTCTTCCTTAAGGACACTACTAGTCCAGCCTTAAAGATCCTATTAACTAATTTTTCCTTGTAATGGTTTCTGCTCCCTGGCTTGTAGTTTCCTCAATCCTTCTGTGATGAGCAGGCAGTTGTGTGGGGTATAAATGCTGCTGTTGCTACCAGTTATTTATTTATTTGACATGTGTTAATTGGGTTAGTCCAACTGAGCCTAAAAAGCCCATTTTCAGTGGAGATCCAAGGAAAAAAGCTCCAGTACAATGACATAATTCTAAACAGAAAATAAAAATTCTAAAAATAATAATGATAAAATAGTATACATAGAAACAAATATATGAGACTGATGTAGATACAATAAAAACAGCTTTCATGGTATATGAAAGCAAATACACTGCTAAAGATATCAATAGAAAAGTTTAACCTTATTTTTTTTCAGGGAGGTAGGGAAGAGATGAAAAAAGCAGTATTAGTAGAGATTAATAAGAGGATTGTAAAGAGAGGTTTAGTAAGGTAAAGAGAAGGTATTAACTGAAGCAAAGTATATACATATTTACATGGGTTATAGTAGCCTGATGTGTGGAGTAGAGAGAAATAGACAGAGGGATGACAGTAAATAAAATATAGGAGTAGGAGAGTTCTGTGAATGGTATAGTTGGCTAAGTAGGATGTGGTAGTGATTAAGTATGGTCATGACAGTGTCAGGTAGTGATTAAGTAGGGTCATGACAGTGGCAGGACCTGGAGTCAAGTAGAAAGTGTTTTAGCTCTTTTTTGAAGTGTACAGGGTGTGGGGTGGTTCTTATGTGTGAGGTGAGTTTATTCCAGGCCTGGGATACAGTGTGTCTATAGAGAAGTTTTTCTAGGTTTTTGTTAGATTTATGGATGGCCAGGAGTTGTTGATTGGATGCACAGAGAGAATGACTGGGAGTATAATATGTTATGAGGGAGGATAGGGAGGGGCAGGCTGTGCGTTTGTTTAGAATGGTGTGTAGGATTTGAAATTGAGTCAGTTGGAGTTGTTGGGGAAATTCTAGCCATTGGAGTATATTGAGAGCAAGGCATTGGTATGAGTTATACGGTAAGTTGGTAGCAAAATGAGCTATTTTGTTATATGTTTGTTCTAACTTAGATAAAAGTGTAGCTGGATATTAGTAAAGACTGGAACTGCATAGAGAAGGGAGGGGAGAAGGAGTGCTTGAGCCAGTGAGAGTTTAGTGTTAGGGGTAAGGAATTTCCTGTTTGTGTATAATAGTCCTAGTGTTTGGTGTTTTTTTAATACTTTGTTGGATATGCAAGTTAAATTTCAGTTCATCGTCAATAATGGTACCTAAAAGTTTAGTATGGGGTTCAGCTATAATGGTAGTTGAGTCAAGGGATGTAATGACAAAGGTAGATTTATGGTAAGCAATGGTCGGGGCAGGAATAATAAAAGTTTAGTCTTTTTTTTTATTTATTTAAGATGAGCTGATTGTCAGAGAGCCATTTTTCAATGGAAAAGAAAGAGTTTAAGGGTATGTATGTGGAGGTCAAAGATATTGTTTGAGATAGTAAGGAGTGTTGAATTGCCTGCATACTGAATAAGGGAGGATTGTGTGCAAGCAGTGTGGAGGTCATTAGTGAAGATATTGAATAGTAGAGGTACGAGAACAGATCCTTGGGGGACACCAGTTTTGATGGGTAGGAAGGAGGAACAGGAAGTAAACCATCTGACTGATTGCTGCCTACTGAAGAGGTAACTTGTGAACCAGTCAAGAGTGGGTCTAGAGAGGTTGAGATTGGATAGTTTAGTCAGAAGTAAAGGGTGAGAGACAGTGTCAATGGCCTTGAGAGGTTGAGGAAAAGGCAGGATACTAATTGCTTGTTGTCTTTGGCCTCAGCTGCTGCTGTGGGTAAAGGATAATAGTGCAGTGTTAGTACTATGGTATGGCCTGAAGCCATGCTGTGTGGGTGTTGGTAGGTTTTCCTGGAGAAGAAAATTCATGAGCTGAGTGTGGATGCATTTTCAAGTAGTTTTGATAGAGGTGAAAGTATAGTGATGGGTCTATAATTAGAAGGATCAGCAGAATTTCCACCTTTGTGTAATGGGACAGTGTAGAAGGGTTTCCAAATGTCTAGAACTGTTGCCTCTTGCATGGATCTGTTGATTAAAAGAGTAATAGGATAGGCAATGGATTCAGCAGCAAGTTTGGGGAAGGTGGGAGGAAGGTTGTCTGCAGAAGGAGAGCAAGGTTTAAGTTTGAGAAGTAGGGATTTGATATAGGTAGTGGAGACTGGTTTGAGGGAATAAAGGTTTTTGCTCTGTGGGTTAGGAGAGGTGAGTGGGGAGGTCTTGGTTATGACTGGTATGTGTTAGTTTTTGAATAGTATCTATGAAGTAGTTGTTAAAAAGGGCAGCAGTTTCTTGTAGGGTATGTTTTGGGAAGGGGTGGGTGTGGAACGGTTACCTGGATGAAGAATTTTGTTTACAGTAGACCAGAATTTTTGTGGATTACATTTTCTGCTGAATTAGGGTAAGGTGTAGAAAGTTTTCTTATCATTGTTGATTAGTTTTTTGATTCCTGATTTGTCTATAGTTTTGTAGAAGAGGTGGTGCTTTGGTTTTAACCCAAGCTTTCCAAGCACTATCTATTTTATGCATAAGGGATTGGGTTTCTTTAGATAAACAGGGGGTGTAGTTAGCTTTTATTCTAATTCTCCTAGGTGGGGCAAGGGAGCTGAGAATGTCAAGAAATATCTGATTAAATTTTAGTACGGCTTCATTGAGAGGGGAGCTGTTGTAGGACTGACCAGTTGATGTGTGATAGTAAGGAGTTAAATGTTACAAGTTTGAAACTGGACAGTTTATGAATGTCTCTGTAAGTATGTGATTTAGATGCTTGGATAGTGTATTTTTGGATATGGGTAGGGAGATGGTCACTCAAGGTATCAGGTAAGGTATGGGAGTTATGATAGAGAGTGGGGGTGTTAGTGAGTATCCAATCAAATAATGGGTAGGTAGGTGAAGTTTTATGAATGCATGTAGGTGATGTGACTATTTGGTGGAAACCATGTAGGTTAATGCTGAGTTGTGTGGAGTCAGTTGTTTAGTTTGGACCAGTCAATATTTACATCTCCAAGAATGATAGTTTTGTAGGCTATATTGAGGGAGAACCAAGATAGAATATGCTCAAGAGTGGAGATATTATTAGCTGGTGGGATGTATACAGAGGCTATGGCAAATTTTTTGTGTGAATTTAGGTGGCAGTTCAGAATAAGTATTTCAGCAGGGTAGAATTTTGGAACAAGAATCATAAGGGGTGTGAGATTAAGATGATCAGAATAGAGGATAGCAACTCTTCCTTCTTTCTTGGGGATTCTGTTGGAGCAGAAGATGTAGCCAGGTGGTAAGACTGCAATATTGGGGATGAAAAGTTTTAGCCTGGTTTCAGATAGGGTAAGAATATATGGGGAGTATTGGACAACCCAGGCATGTAGTTTTGAAGTTTTGTTGTCAATGTTTTCAGCATTCAGAGAGTAGATAGAGATGCTTTTTTGGTAGAAGGTGGCTGGACTGTGTGGGAGGGTGATGGGGGGTTGGAGTGTGGAGGGGGTGGGGGTGAGGTTTTGTGAGTGGTATGTGGTGATGTAGAAGTAGGGCCAGGATTGGGGTGGATATCACTGGAGAGGAGTAAGGTAAATGACAGGGGTGGAACATGGTGGGCTTTAATTTAGGTTTAGAGTAGAAGGTAGTATATTGAAGTAAGTTATACTTGAGAAATCAAATATTAGAGAAGTTATAGAGAGATGTGGAGATGCTTAAGGAGTGGATGTTGTCTTTATAAGTTAGGTTCAATACGGTTGTTGGAGATATGGTAGGGAAGGACAGTTGTGTATGGTAAGAGGTAGAGACTGTCAGAAGGATAAGTAGTGGGAGAGTTAGATGGATGTTAATATTAAAGTGGAACACTGTAAAAGTGTGGGGGCACTGTTTTTTTGGATAGGGTGGGATGGAGAATGTTGAGGAAGTGAGTGGTTGAAGTGTGCTTAATATCAGAGGGGGGAGTGGTTATGGAGAAGTAGTGGAAGGTGATATAGGTTTGCAATGCAAGTAAGGGTGTGGTGGTAAGAGTATAAATTTAAGGAAAGAGGGTTGGGTGGAAATAGGGGTAGGGTAGAGGAGCGGAGTGAGCCCTACCTTACCCCCTAACTCTCACTACTGGTATCAGTTAGTATACAGTTAGTATGTGACAGATAGGGGACAGTGGCTTTATCTGCCATACCACTGCCATTAGTATTTGAATGTGCAATGGAACTAGCAGTGTGGAGTTTGACTCTCCACCATTGACACCAATTAATATACAAAGGCTAACTCGCCTTAAGAGTATATGGTAAATATCACCAAATGGATGTACAATAAATGAAAACCGAATGAAAAGTAAAGTAACAAACTTCTTTAATAGACCATGAAGTTGTAAAATAACATTAAGTGCTTTCATCCACTAATGTGGACTTCATCAGAATTATGGTGATACCAGCTCACTTGTGCTGTTGTTCCGTTGTCGTTTGAACTTTTTATATGGTAAATATACATTACCAACTTGGGTAATAGCCAAGCTCTGCTACACCCAAATGAACTCCTGACTACTCAACTATAGATCAGAGTTACAATCACTAGCTACCCAGGACTTCTCCCACCATAATCTAAGCCCAATATCTTTCAATCCAATCTTTTTTTGCTTGCACTTGTGTATGCAAGCATGCAAGTGTGCATGCGCATGCGCACACACACACACGCGCACACACACACACACACACACACACACACACACACACACACACACACACACACACACACAAACATAGACACTTACACACATGCACATACAAACTATTTTCAGAATGTGGGGTGAATGTTAACTATCCAGCACCAACTCCTTTCTTCCCAAACTTTAACTGCTGCCACCAATTGCTCAAAACTAGCAAAAGAAGAAAACACTTTATTGTTTACCCTTAAAGTAATCCAACCATTAACTATTATTTCCTTCTCACTATGTACATGCTGCACAGTTGTAGGTATTTGTAAAATGCACAAAATCTTAAACCACTAAAAAGCCATCAGACACTAGCAATCAAAGCTGAATAATAAAATTCTTTACTTGAAATAAATAAGTTTAAGCACTGTCTTTCTAAGTAAGTATGCAGGTAGTTAGCACAAAATTGAAACTAAGACATTCAACATGACAGATGGTCAAAAACATCTCTAGCATCTAAATTAGAAACTATCTACTTCTAGCTAAAATACACTGTACCCTATTTATAGAAGACATAATTATGTCAAGGTAAGAGGTAGATGAGGGTCAACAACTAATAGTTAAGATAGAAGAAGACAAGCTAAAAACAGTGATGTATGCTTAATCTGTAGGAAAGTCCCAGGAATGGATAATATTCCTGTGGAATTTTGGAATTTAGGAGAGAAAAATGTGATAAAGATCTGGAAGGTTTTGTTTAACAATATTATAAAATGAGGGAGAGCACCAACATTTTGAAAAAAAACTGTTGTAGCTGTATTTCACAAAGACTGTAAAGACCCATCAGAACCAATTTATTTAGACCCATTTCAGTTTTAAACCATGATTAGAAAGTGCTTATGTTTATGCCAGTTAAAGAAGGGCAAAGAAGAATGTAAGAAAATACCTCTGCTGTTGATGCAGACAGTGCGGTGCGGTCTTGATGCAGCAAAAACATTCAGAGTAAGCTAGGATTTTATGAGAAGCGCAATGGAAGCATTTGAATTCCCTGATACAATAATAAGGTTAAATAGGAGGATATATGAAGAACTGGGGGCAAGAATTAAAAAGGGAAGTTTCCACTTTGATAAGTTGTCTTTGAACAGAGGAACCAGGTAGGGGTGTTCTCTTTTCCCTTTGTTATTTGCTTTATATTTAGAGCCACTGGCAAAGGAAATAAGAAATTCAGGGATATAATTGGTATGGCAATCAAGAAAAAGTGACTTTATTTGCAAATTATATTATTTTAGATCATTTCAGTGCTGTGGAATATTTTGAGACAGTTCCAGGTCTTTGCAAGATATAAAATTAATGAAGATAAAACAAAGACTATAGCCATAAACTATGTACCCACATATGAATTGAATCAGTTTTATATATGGGTTAGGCATATTTTTATCAACCAGAGGAGAAGCTGCGGACAATAATTAATAAAGAGTTGAAAGAGTGTATCCTTAGGGGAATAGGGCAAGGTGGTTTAGGAGTACCTAATGTGAAAGGATATTTTAGAGATACACAGTTAAGGCTCATATTTATAACACAAGCAGAAGGTTGTAATTCAAAGTGGAAAGGGATGATGTTGAAGCGGGGGTGGGGAGTGGGGAGAGAATGGGATTCTGGATGCAGATACTTAAGAAGAATAATAACAACCATAAAGGTTATTATATAAAGTAGCTGAAAGCATTCTGAGAACTAAGCCAATATGGGAATGGAGAAAGGAGATTCTGCTGATATGGATGACTGCAAGTAGGAGTACAGAAAACAGGCAAGAGAAGGCTGGAATTTACTGGAAAAACTGGCAAAGAAACCAAGGTATCGGGAGCAAATAACTAGACAGGGAAAGGTAATAGAGTGGGATGAAGCCAAAAATACATTCCGAATGAAGCTAGGGACTGCCTTTTTATCAGGGATTGATATCAGAGTATAGGCAAAAAGAAAGGTATTGGGTGGATTCCAAGTGAGACCTGCTCTGATAGAGTTTGTAGTTGCATCTAGAACAGAAGCTGCCGTTAGAAAACGGATAATTAATAGGGCGTATAAAATATTGCATGATAGGTATAAGAATCAATCATAGGTTAGAAAAGATTGAGAAGGGAGATTTGAAAAGCAATTTACAGGGGAAGAATGGGAAGACATGTGTATGGCTTCCAAGTATGCAACAAAGTACAGAAGGTTTAGGATTTTTGCCTGGAAGTGGTTGCATAGGCATTTTATACCCCAAGAAGATTTCAAAGAATTTTTCCTTAGGTAGATAGCAAATGTTGGAGGTGTGATAAGTAAGAAAGTGCTAAGAAGGAACATGCATTTTGGGAGAGTAATGAGACAGCAAATTTAAAAAATTCCCTACAGAGTATTCTGTCAGAAATATTGGGTGAGCAAATGGCTGTAACTAAGGAAGTTATTCTTTTGAGCTGGGATATAAGATCTGAATTGTCTAGACATAGTAAGGTCTTGTTAGGTTTAATTCTGATGGCTGCCAAAACAGGCAATTACTACAAAATGGAAATCAAAGCGTAAACCAACTATATTTGAAGTATTGAACATTATAAAAGAGATAAAAGAACTGAAGAGGGATCTTTAGAAAAGGGAAGGAACAAATTAACATGATGTATTCCACTAGTGTCTCAGCCACTGGAAGAGCTGACTGTGGAGGAAGAAGGCATGAAGGTGAAGAGTGAATGGCTGGACTGTGAACTCCCTATAGAATCTCTGGTAGGGACTGATGGTTACTAGAGGTGCTTTGTTTTCATTGCAGCAGAGCTGTTCAGGGGATACCTATAATCGAAATCTAAGACACACTCGTATGTCTCCCCTTTGGACATAGAGATTATGTGCAGAAGGAATTTATAGGGACTTAAAAACATCCCTGGTTTCCAACACAGAGGACTGCATGACTCCTGCCACTTTACTTTGTGCTAAGGAAGAATGAATGGATCACATGGCTTTAGACTCCAGACGACAAACAGCCTGACTGAATGAACAGGAAAAAGGCTCAATGGTCAGCTGGGGACATGGGAACAAAAGAAATAGTAAGGGCTGCAGAAGATGGCAATGAATTATAGAACAGTGCTTAAAATACTTTGGACTGTAAACATATAGGGGTGGCAGAAACTGAGAATTTATTAATAAAGGTCTGGCCAAAATCTGAAAAGCATTGTAAGACAAAATAGCATTAGGTCTGCAGTAATGAACACGTGTATTTTCTGTCTTATAGGTAAATTAGTTATCTCTTGATACCGTGGCTTCTGACACCACAATGCCATATCCAGATTGTAACTTAAGACTGCTACAATACAGCGCATAGACAGAGACAGCCAATGAGAATGTATGGCCTGCAGAAATGCTTATTCTGCTGTCGGCATAGACTGCATGGAATGCTGCCATGTGACTCAGACAAGGCTAGTCAAATATTACTAGCCAGTGAAATTCCCTTCTTCATGCCACTCAAACAAGATCCTGATAAGGGAAGGTGGGCTGGTACTGTTATTACTGTGAGTACACCGAGAGCACTGTATGCCAAAGCCATGGAAAAACACACAAAGTCTGATGGAGCACTACACAGACAAATAGGTTGGGTCTGAGTCACATTTTACACTGTATGCAACACATGCATTACCATGTATGCTGGACAGAATGTGCAGACATGAATGTGATACACTATATATCATACATGATAGCATCTGTGGACCACTCTGTATTGGCATATGTATATGCTTTTTGTATTGGACATCAACAGCTGACAAATAAGCATTTGGCACCAGACATCATACTTGGTGTAGCAGACTGGACATGTAGAAGAAAAAAATATCTCAGTAAGCTTTATTTAAATACTTAACCTCAAACACTTCACAAATGTTCTTCATTAATAAACAAATTAATTAAATGGTACAGATAACTGCATAAACATGAAATGCAGTACTATTCACTGTAAACAAATCTCCAAGATAAGAATCGATTGCTAAAAGTAATGTCATATGATTTAACTGATATCATAAAATTAAATTAAAACTATATAAAAGTAGAACCTGGCTGGGCTATGGTAAAATGGACTCACACAAAATCAGGATACCACTGATAGTAACAGTTCACAACATTCAAGTTTGAATTCATAATCAAGGCTCACATTTACCCCCACTTTACAGCATTATAAATACAGAAAAATAAACTTGGCAAGGCTGCTGTAAATTCTATAGTGCCGATAAATCCATAATATGAGTTCTGTCCTCTTCAAATTTAGTGTCCACTAACCGGAAGCATTCATTCTCCTCAAAAGTGCAAAAACACATAAGCTATGACTATTATGCCCCAAGCTCTTAGAATACAGACTGCACAAATCAGTTCTGAAGATTTAAACAGAACAATAAAACATACCAAGCAATAGCCAGTCCAGCTATAGATCCAGACAGTAAAAATTATGCACTGAAAAAACAGTGGCATGTTTTTTATTTTTCATTTCCTTACCAAGAAAGCCTGACTGGGAAAAAATGCTGAAAAATACCAGAAAAATGCAAAAAATACAAACATACAAAATAGAAGTAGAAGAAGACAGCATTGTAAAGCACAAGAATGAAGAATGTATCAAAATATAATATTTACAAAGAATAAAAACTCTATAATTCAAAAAATATGTTTTACAGAACTAAGTAGAAATATGTGGTAATGTGAACTAATTATGCTTCTAAGAACTAAAAATGTAAAATGTAACATAAAAAATGTCTTAAATCATATGATTTAACTGATATCATAGAATTAAATTAAAACTATATAAAAGTAGAACCTGGCTGGGCTATGGTAAAATGGACTCACACAAAATCAGGATACCGCTGATAGTAACAGTTCACAACATTCAAGTTTGAATTCATAATCAAGGCTCACATTTACCCCCACTTTACAGCATTATAAATACAGAAAAATAAACTTGGCAAGGCTGCTGTAAATTCTATAGTGCTGATAAATCCATAATATGAGTTCTGTCCTCTTCAAATTTAGTGTCCACTAACTGGAAGCATTCATTCTCCTCAAAAGTGCAAAAACACATAAGCTATGACTATTATGCCCCAAGCTCTTAGAATACAGACTGCACAAATCAGTTCTGAAGATTTAAACAGAACAATAAAACATACCAAGCAATAGCCAGTCCAGCTATAGATCCAGACAGTAAAAATTATGCACTGAAAAAACAGTGGCATGTTTTTTATTTTTCATTTCCTTACCAAGAAAGCCTGACTGGGAAAAAATGCTGAAAAATACCAGAAAAATACAAAAAATACAAAAATACAAAATAGAAGTAGAAGAAGACAGCATTGTAAAGCACAAGAATGAAGAATGTATCAAAATATAATATTTACAAAGAATAAAAACTCTATAATTCAAAAAATATGTTTTACAGAACTAAGTAGAAATATGTGGTAATGTGAACTAATTATGCTTCTAAGAACTAAAAATGTAAAATGTAACATAAAAAATGTCTTAAATCATATGATTTAACTGATATCATAGAATTAAATTAAAACTATATAAAAGTAGAACCTGGCTGGGCTATGGTAAAATGGACTCACACAAAATCAGGATACCGCTGATAGTAACAGTTCACAACATTCAAGTTTGAATTCATAATCAAGGCTCACATTTACCCCACTTTACAGCATTATAAATACAGAAAAATAAACTTGGCAAGGCTGCTGTAAATTCTATAGTGCTGATAAATCCATAATATGAGTTCTGTCCTCTTCAAATTTAGTGTCCACTAACCGGAAGCATTCATTCTCCTCAAAAGTGCAAAAACACATAAGCTATGACTATTATGCCCCAAGCTCTTAGAATACAGACTGCACAAATCAGTTCTGAAGATTTAAACAGAACAATAAAACATACCAAGCAATAGCCAGTCCAGCTATAGATCCAGACAGTAAAAATTATGCACTGAAAAAACAGTGGCATGTTTTTTATTTTTCATTTCCTTACCAAGAAAGCCTGACTGGGAAAAAATGCTGAAAAATACCAGAAAAATGCAAAAAATACAAAAATACAAAATAGAAGTAGAAGAAGACAGCATTGTAAAGCACAAGAATGAAGAATGTATCAAAATATAATATTTACAAAGAATAAAAACTCTATAATTCAAAAAATATGTTTTACAGAACTAAGTAGAAATATGTGGTAATGTGAACTAATTATGCTTCTAAGAACTAAAAATGTAAAATGTAACATAAAAAATGTCTTCTATTACTGTTTATCTAAGTGCACTAGATAAAAGTATAGTCAGCAAGGCAGGCGATGAAATCAAGTACTAATATGATGACTAGTGTTATTTTCTCTCTTTTTAAGGCTTAATTTCATAAAGACACTGTGATAGTGCTAATATTATGGCATTGTTCTTGAACTTCATTATTTTGAGTGTTCCTTGTTTGTAAAAGACAAACACTGCTACTTAACCTTACCTTTGTATTTTCTTTTTCACTGAATTAATGTAGATTATTCATCTAATTGATAAGCTGGTTACTGAATATGCAGGTATAACTGGACAACATCCTTGCTAACTTAGATATCCCTGTTAACTGATACCTGTTTATTCATGTACAAGACTCTATCTTTTATTACTACAAAGTAGGACTGGTTAGCTGTACTGTTTTGTCTCATATATAGCTATCTGTAACTTATAAGTGTCAATTTAAGCAATACCAGTGGTTCTCTTTTTACCTGTTACGTAGCACAACTGAGTCCTATATAGTTTCGGAATAAGATATAAAGCTCTGTTATGAGAATTGTGTAGACATCAATATTATTTAAAGTGAATGCTTGACCTGTTACATATGTATATAACATTTTATGTGTACTGCCCTGAGATTTACTGCTAGACAGTTATTACTCTGTTGATATCTACACCCATCAATCTGTTCTCAACAATATACAAATGTTAGAAAGAGATGATAAGTCGTAACCATTTTGAGAGTTCCTAATACTTAATGACCTCTGAATTTACCTTTCTGGCAGTAGTGCTTTATGTCCTGCAGAAGGTATTTCAGTGATCTGAGTCACCTATTACTGATTGTTTTTGCTTACTTATGCTCCATTTTTCACAACTACTTGCATGTCAACAGTAATTTTGTTTTACACTCATATCACCCTTGCCTTTATCTAATTAGTCCTCTGTTATTCTTATTTCGGCCAAACCCTCCTCTGTCTTACTTTGGCTGTCTCTGTCCCTCAACTATTACACTGTCAATCAATCCTTCATTGTCCAGCAAACAGTATCCATGTCTGAGGTCTACCCTAATAAGAACCAAGAAAAAGCAGCATATTAGAAACGCATGTGTATTTCTGTCACGTCTAACATACATAGTTATCTTATTCCTCTCTAATAAGTAGGGCAGGATCTTCTGTAGAGAACATAGACTCCCACTAGAACTAACAAGTTCCTTAGTAAATTTCACTATACCAGAAGATGTGGCCTCTTTAGAGCTCTCATCCTACTTGTCTATTATGGGCTCTATACCCACAACAACAGTCCCCCCTACTTTACCAACCTTACTGTTATTTACCTTACTTGTACTTTGTTGCAATCTGTATAATGTAAATTGTGTCCTTCCCCTCACTGAAAGATAACAAGTAATAAACCCTTTAGGCAAGATTTTCTGCTAACTAAACTTGTACCTGGTTAAACCCCTGCTTTGAAACCCTTTCTGTTAACTCACCATACAGTACCTATGATTCTGTTACATAAAACATTTTGCCACTACTTGTTGCCTTACTCAATGTACTTTACTCTCTCTCCTAGCAGCTTTTTCTAGTAATATCACATTTTATTCTTTTCTACCGCAAACCATTCTTATCTTGCTCACCTCCAAGTGTATAGATAGTTTGTGTCCCTCCTTCTGTACTTCTTTGCTGTTCCAGCTGGTGTAGCCCACTCTGCTACCCTACTCCATTTCCCACCCTCCCCTCTATCCTCAGTTTTATACCTACACAAAACCCTCCTCTTTCTGTGCACAACTCCTCCTCTTCCTTTCTAAACAACCTATCATTATGTTACTCCTCGTGTGTCATTAGCACCTACTATTTTAATCATACTATCTAGATTTCCATCCTCCTAGCTCCACCTTTCTTTCATAGTACTGGTCAGTCTCCATCCCATTGTTTACACCCTATTACTCTCCTTCTCTTCAGCTTTTTATCTGTCCTATATATAAGGTATATCTTTACAGCTGTCTTCTTTCTTCTCCTTTCCACCTTTTCTCTGTTCCATATTTCTGACTTCCCATATTCTTACATGTTCACCCAAACTCCTCCCTACTTTTTTATTTCCATTTGATAATATCATTGCATCTACGTATATCATCTATTCTCCATCACTGTCTTCAAGTCTTTTTTTTCCAATACTCAACAAATATGTTCCTTATCTTTCTATCCACTCATTTACTCCTTCTGCTATCATACTTTTCATGCTATATGACACCTATCTCAACTATTTCACAATCTCCCACTTTTACTCACATTGTCTATGTTGCTAGCCATCCTTTCACTATCAAAATTGCTTCTAGCTTATTCTGCTTACCCCCATCTCCTTCGCAGATATGACATTCTTAACTCTTCTCTCAATCCACATATGGCAAAATATACATTCAATATTAACATACCTAAACTCCCACTAGTCTGTGCATACTATAAAAATATAATTTCATGCTGTGATATTAACCCAAACCCAGGTCTGGGCTGATTCACTTCATCCCTCTATCTCTCTCTTTCCTGTACTTTACCAACATCTACTAAAAATCTGAAAATCACATCCATTTCTGAATTTCATTCCTGGATCACTCATTATTCCCCAGACATTATTATTCTTACATAAACTTGGCTCTAGCCACATATAAAAGACTCCAAAATTCTCCCCCCTTGGCTACACTATCTTCTGCTCAGACAGATTAAATAAAAAAGGTGGTTGTGTAGCAATCATGTTTTCTAACCACATTTCTGTATTTCCTTCTTCTGTTTCACTACCTAAATTCATCCCTGCTGAGATCTTAGTCTCTCACTATAAATTAAATGAGCATAAAACACTATGTATAATTGCCCTGTATATTCCCCAGGAAATAGCATCCCTATTCTGGAAGACATCCTACACTGGATATGTAATTCCATTTCTCATGAAATAGTAATTCTTAGTGACATCAGTATTACCTGGCAAACCTTCACATCAGATTACTCTTCCACTAATATCAACATATATGGTTTTAGATAATTCATAACTTCCCAAAATCATTTCAACAAAGCTAATAACACTAGGACTACTCTGGACTGGATCCTAGTCTCAAATCCAAATTTTTACTACTCTCCAAAAATCCTCACAGACTCCATCAGTGGCCACCATCCCACCAATGTTCAGAGATGAGCAACTCACCATACCAAACAGCACCTTTATAAAGACTGTTTTAACCTCTCAAACTTCAGTTCCAATATCTTTAATGATATTGTCAGTGCCATTAATTGGTTCATCCTCTGTTCCCTACCACTGGATAATGCTGTTCTAAAATTTAATAGAATATTTCTTGGCATTCTCAATAGCCTTGCTCCTATAAGATAAAAGAGAGTTACATTTACTCAATCACTTTGCCTATCTCCTTCTAGTAGACAATTAATGCACAAGAAAGACAAAACTTGAGAAAAATTGGCAAAAATACAAATCTGAAGCTCACCTACAGAGCTACTAATAACTTCAAAACATAGCAAAATACAAGTTAGTGCTGATAAGAAATAATATTACTTCAACCCACAGATTAACCAAAAAACAACCCCCCAAAAATTTGGTCTACTATCAAAAAACATTACACCTGGAACTCATAGTATCCCTAACACCTGTCTAGACATCTTTTTCTTAGAAACTGCTTTTAAATTTAATTCCCACTTCATAGGCTCAATAGCCACCCTTACACAAAACTCCCTACAGAACCCTGCCACCCCCGACAGACTTCCAACCTCTAATAATGTCATTTTCACTTTAAAATCTGTCTCTAATTCTTACATGAAAAATACTATACAGACTTAAGCCCTGCACACTCTCCATTGACAATCGTCCATCAGAATATCTAAAGATTGCTGCTCCCACTATTGCCTATCCAAGCTCTATTTTAATCAGTCGATCCATTCATGACTCATATATCCCAGCTCTCTGGAAAAACAATTTACATAATTCCTCTTCATAAAGGGGGAAACTCCACTGAAATACAAAACTTCAGATCTATTGAAATCTTGCCCCCCTTTTCCAAGATATTAGACAAATGAACTCATTAAAAACTTTTACAATATTTATTCCAGGAAAATCTATTAACGTCTGCCCAACATGGCTTTTGCTCAGATCATAGCACAACAACTGTCTTTGTTACTTTTTTGACTAAGTCATTAAAGCCAGATATAACAACAAATTAGTTTTTTCCCTCATTTTAGATATCTATGAAGCTTTTGATACAGTTTCTCATACACTACTCTCAGAAATGTCTGCTTTAGGCTTTTCCAATACAACGGTCACCTGGTTTTCTAGCTACCTATCTAACTGACTACTATCAGTTAAATGGCTCTCTACTTACTCACCTTTTTCCCAGTTAATATAGTTTTTCCACAAGGCTCCATACTTGGCCCTCTTCTTTTTAATATATTTATAAATGATTTACATACATCCTCCAAATACGCTATGTTTATACTATATGCAGATAGCCCTTCCTAGCCCTTCCTAGTTACAGTCACTCAGCAAGCTTTCAACTGTACTGAAAACTAGTTCAGTGACAATCAACTTTTTCTAAATCCAAATAAGACAAAGTTGCTCTTATTTCTCCCCACATGTTAAACACACATAAAAGACACCTTCAAAATATCCTCTCTCAGCAATACTGAATCTGAAGCTGTACTGCACACTAAGTTGCTTGGTGTTATAATAGATGATCAAATAAAATGTGATTACATTCAAAATTGCATAAAAACAAAATACCACAACATAGGCATGCTCTATAGATCAAAAAGATTCCTTACCAGCTCCCCAAGAGATACTCTAGCCAATGCATACCTCCTTCTTTCACTACTATATGCCTCACCCATTCTCACCAATATTCAGATCTCCCTAAGATCACAGCTTGAGCTTTGCTACAATTGGACATACAACTCCTGTCACTGCCCTGCCCTCAGATATTTAAACTGTCACGAGTTACCTCACTACCTCAGATTCACTCAACTTCTCCTTGTTCATAAAATGGTATACAAATCCTCATTCTGCCCATCAACCAGCACCATTCTTAACCATTACCTCCCAAATCACTCTCTTCACTCATCTGAGAAACACCTCCTTGGAATCTATAAACCAAAAACATCTATAGGTCACTGCTTATATTCCTACTCAGTGGCCAAAGACGGAAACTATTCCCAAAGATATTAGAGCAATGCCCTCAAGTCACATATTTAAACAATCTTTAGAGAAATTCCTCCTTAACTCTTGGCTCTGTACATGTCTTACACCAGGCTGACCCTTCCCTTTATTTCTTCCTTCTCTTTCCTTAGCCTTTTTCTATTTCTTTTCTCTCTTAAACTTGCTCTCCAGTTACTTCTCCTGTGGCTGCCTACCTTAACTCCATTTTCTCATTTCTTCCAACTGCAAAATATCTTACCTTTATTTCAGCCTTTTGCACATATTTTACACATTTAACATATTTATCAGAGATTATCACTATTGATAGTATTTTACTTGGTGTTTAATATCTTATTACTGGTCTTCAATATTTTATGTATATTCTACTGATTTGACTTTATTTATCCTGTATGGTGTTTCTCCTAATTGTTACTGCACTTTGTGTGATAATATTATGTTGTTTATTAATTGAACTATGTCTGTGGAACTTTTCTCCCTGGACCTCCACTGAAAATGGGATCTATGCCCAATCGGACTTTCCTGGTAAACAAGTGCCAAATAAATAAATAAATAACTTATACATCATCACCCCTGATTGAACTCCCAAGCTTTCTTCTAAAAAAATAAAATCCTCTCCCCAACACAGCATGGGTTCCGCCCAGGTCACAGTACATCCACTGCAATAATATCCTTCTTAGACTTGATCAGCAAAGCCTGAGACTCTGGGCAATTTGTATCTGCCCTTTTCTTAGACCTATCAAAAACATTTGATACCATTTCCCACTTTCTCCTACTCTCTCAGCTCTCAAGCATAGGGCTTTCTCCCCAGTCACTTAATTGGTTCAAAAGTTACCTCTCCAACAGACAGCATGCTGTCAAATGGCACAATTCCATTTCCGCTCACCTTCACAACCCTAGAGGAGTACCCCAAGTTTCAATTTTGGTCCCACTACTGTTTAACATTTTATCAACAATCTCCACCAAGCTATCCAGCAGGGCTCTCTAGTCCAGTATGCAAACAACTCTGCTGTAGTCTGCTCTGCACCCAATACAACACTTTTGCAGCAAAATATCCAAACAGCATTTTCCACTGTGGAGATTTGGCTTCACAATAATCACCTTTCTTTAAACCCCAACAAAACTAAACGTATGATCTTCACACCCAAGAAAAATTCTCCTAAAGTTGACCTCAATATATTCTCTCTTAACTCTATAAAAATTGAGCTAGTAACCCGCACTAAATTGTTAGGAGTAATAATCGATGAGAAACTCAAATTTGACCTGCACATTCAAAATAATATAAGCAAGACCCATAGAAAATTAGAGCTGCTCTATAGACATAATAAGCTCTTCTCACTCCATACTAAACAAGTATTAGCATTAACTTACCTACTACCCTCTCCAACCTATGGTGCACCTTTACTAACCAGCTTGCAGTCTTCCTTGACATCAAAATTAGAAACATGCTATAACAAGATAGCTAAATTTGCCAGAAACAGTCACCAATCAACTCACTGCTGTATTGCTCTAAAAAAAGGTTACAATGGCTGGAATTCCCTTACTATTTACTACTCCTTCAGCTCACAATTACACATAAATTTATATATAAATCACAGGACTGCCCTTCACTTAACTCTTTACTTACCCGTTACAACCCCCATTAGGCTCCTGCGATGTGAAGAACAATTTCTTCTTCAAGTTCATAAACCTAAACTACCTGCAGGCCAATTATTCTATTCTTGGACCATTGCTAGAAAATGGACTAAATTACCTTCCCATATCAGTATACATCAAAGCCCCCACATTTTCAAAACCGCACTGCATAATCATTTCCTTACCAACTGGATGTGTAACTGCTCAGTTCTGTCCTCTGCCATTACTCAATCTATTAAATAAAGTCATATCTAGTTATACCCTAGCTCCTGCTCCAAAACTTTGCTTTCCTGCTAATTTTCTTTTGAACCTAACTTTTTAATTCTACCTCTTACTTCTGTTAACTCATTGCCCCTCCCCCGCTGCTTTCCATCCTTACTGCTCTCATTCTACAGCCTTCTTCTTCAATTATTTCATCTTCCTTCCTTCCTATCACTCTCTCTCTTGTTTACTGTCCATTCCTTTTCCTATTCCCTCCCCCTCTTCTCTTCTTCATCTTTCTTTCCTCTTTCCTTCACCACTATGTATTACAAGGTTCTCCACTTATGCCTTTCCCCTATGTTTTATATAAATATATATGCACATATTGTTTATCCCAAGTAATGCCTTGAATTATATATATATATATATATACTTTGGTGTATAATCTGTATATCATTATAACCTTTCTGCCATGATATTATTGTCTGTACTTTGACCATATTTTAACTGTGCTGCTAGCTTAATGTTTCTGATTTCCCCTCAAAACGTATCCTTTTTTGGAAACGTTTATGTAAATTGTATAAAATTTTTATGCAAGCCTTATGTTTTTATATTTTTTGTAATTTTTTTTAATGTAAGTTTGATTATAACCTGGAACTCCCCCCCCCCCCCAAGGCCTCCGCCGAAAATGGGGTTACCCTGGCCCAGTGGACTTTCCCGGTAAACAAATGACAATAAATAAATAAAATAATAAATAAATCTGAATAAGGATGAATATAAAGTTGAGTGACGTAGAAGAAAGAATAGTTTAAGGCTGTGCTGCAGACAGTAAGAAGACAGACAGGGATATTGATTGAGAAAAATCCATAGAATGAAAATTAGGTAAATCAAAAGGGGTGAAAGACAGGAGGGATAAAATGTAGAGATGGTCTACAATTCAGCACCTAGACATGGAAGAAGAAGAGTACGCTGTGTGATTTGGCGTGTAGATTTGCAAATCTATAATACACTAGTTTTATTGAGGAGTAAACTGTATGAAAATTAACTCATGGACAAAATAGGATTATTGTACTGGAAGTGGCTGTCAGTCAGGTAGCCTCACATACAATAGTGAATAGAGGAGTGACCTGGAACCGTTACAAGTAAGGTATAGACAGGGCAGGGGAAGAAGAAATAGGGGAGTTGCCTGAAAGATTTATAAGTAATGTACACACAGATTAGAGGAGGAAGGAATAGATATGAAATTAACCAGGTGATCATGCACACTGGCAAGGTGCTTTTAGATGTAATTGGAGATGAAGGCTTTTTGGCAGTCTTAGTGGAAAAGGAATGTTGTTCCATATTTTGCAGGCATAGTTTGAGTAAAGAGCATCGCCAGTTGTACTATATGATTTAATGGAGAGGAGAATGATTTTATCTTTGGAACAAATTACTTTATTTGCAGAGATGAACTGTGTATGACTTTTTAAGGATGGGTATTTATTTGACTGCTATGTAATATTGTATGCTACTATTAATCAATATTAGGAGAGGTAATTGTGTAGCTTGAAGCAGTTAAGGTGCCTAAAGGTCAAATAGTGATTGGTCCTGAATTGGAATTTAGCAGTGACTTTTGTTATTTTATTATATCACTGCTTAAGCTTAAGTTTTCAAGTAGATTGCAGGGTTCTGAATATAGGAGAAGTATGTAAGAGGGTATGAAGTAAATAGTCTGAAGATAACTTTTTTAGACACTTTCTGTAAGAAAAGGTTTTGTTCTATATAAAAGGAACATTTTTAACACCTGTATTGAATTATCACTTGTGACATAGGCAAACTTAGATTTATATAAAAGTAATCAAATCAATATTAACAAGTTCACATTTACAAACATTATGGGATATATAACAATATATGCAATGTATGATCTAAGTAACATAACATAAATTATTCAATTCCAGGTTTCTCTTAAACGCCATTCCTCTTCCAAAACATTTTTCTGCATGCATTGCTCCCATAATTTCCGTTTTGTTCTATGAAATTTACTCCTACCCTTTTCTAAAGATCACCCTTCCTGTATTTTTAAGTATGTGACAATATACACTACTTCAGGTATAGTTGGTTTAGATTTTGATTTCCATTTTTTAGCAAGTGCTTTTTTGGCAGCCACCAGAATTACACTTAACAAGGCCTTACTGTTTCTAAGCAATCCAATCCTGTGTCCCAGTATAATTTTCTTAGTTACAGCTATTTGCTCCCCAATATTTTTGACAGAGTACTCTGTAGGGAATTAAAAAAAACCTGCCAACTCATTCTAACCCCCCCCCCCCACAAAAGAAAACATGTTCCCAGTTACCTCTTTCTTCTCCACCATACCTCTAGCATTTACTATCTACCTGAAGAAAATTCCTTGAAGTCTGCTTGGGTATAAAAATACCCATGCAAATACATTTAAGCCAATATCCTAAATGTTCTGGAGTTACTTGCATACTATAGAGCCATACATATGACCTCCCATTGTCCCCTTGCAAATGGCTTTTCCAGTCTCTCTTTCTAATCAGTTCTAAATTTCTCTCTCTGAGTGATTCTTACAGTAATCATGCAATATTTTATATGTCCTACTAATAAGCACTTTTTCAACAGCAGCTTCTGTTTTAGATTTGACTAAAAACTCTACCAGAACAGTTCTTTCACTTAGGACTCCCCCATCATTTTCTCTTTGCCTATACTCAGATATCAATATCCAGTAGGGAAGGTAGTCTCTAACCTGCAGCCCTAACATCTCCTTGGCCTCATCCTACTCTAATACTTTTCCCTCTCTAGTTATTTGCTCCCAATACCTTGATTCCTTTGCCAGATTTCATGAGTACATTCCAGCCTCCTCCTGCCTATTTTCTGTACCCCTACTTGCAGTCATTCATTTGGGCAAAATCTCCTTTCTCCATTCCCAAGATGGGTTCGTTCTTATAATACTTTCTGCAACTTAATGAACATGATAATCTGTATGGTTGTTATTATTCTCCTTAAGGGCCTGCATCCAAAATCACACCCAGTCCTTATTTCTTGAACTTTCCCCTGCTTCATCATCATCCCTTTCCACTTTGCATTATAACCTTCTGCTTGTGTTATGAATATGAGCCTTAGGTGTACAGCTCAAACATATCCTTTCAAATCAGGTAATCCTAAACCACCTTGTTCTGTTGAGAGGGTCAACTTGTCCTTTTTAACTGTTGTGCTCTTTCCCTCCCAGATAAATTCCTTTAACTCTTTATTAATTATAGTCCATAGCTTATTTTGTGGTTTATAAAAATATTCCTGATCTGCATATAAAACTGAATGGGCTAAAAACATTTTCACTGCTTGCATCTTGGTATCCATATCCATAAACAACAGCTTCCAGTTTCTCAGTTTTAGTATTATCTTTTGTTTAGTCCCTTCCCACATATCCTTAGTTGTCATAACAGAAACATTTTTAGACCAAACTCCTACATATAAAAATAATATTAAGGCTTTTGGATTACTGATCACATTTCATGGCAATACCTTTACATTACCTTTCTTGGAGTTTTATTTTATTAACGTCATAAAAATGTATCCTTTTCAACTCTGCAAATAACGCCACAGTATTTTCCATCATTTTCCATTGCTGCTATATAGTTTAGTTTCCTGTTAGATATTGAAGATTGCTATGGTTTTATGCTTTAAGTGGATATGAGTGTGGATATCACTATAAATGATATCACTCAATATACTATAAGCATCCCAAACAACACTCTAGATTTTTCTTTATTTCATTATAATTTATGTTGTAGAACTTCTTCCCAGAATGTAACCATACTGTGATCTGAATTTGCCAAAAGCTATCAAACTTGTGCCTTATATGTAAAATGTTAATCAATCTGAAGAACCCTATCCAGTATAGTTTGCTGTTACTGGAGGATTTCATAATCTGTTTTAGTTGATTATGATAGTGTATAAAACATTTACCATCATTAATTTTGAGACTTGCATACATTAAGTTTGAAACAATGTCTCAATATTCTCTTTTCTCCAAGGTGTGGCAGTCTCAGAGTTACTACATGTAAGTAGTGTGTGTGTTTTTGTAAGGGGGGGGGGGTTGTGGGGGGGAGTGCAGGAGGGTGAATCTTGCCTTATTGGAAAAAAACTATTTAAAAAAAGACCTGTGATTTTTGATATTCACTGTTCTTCCTGGGGATGCACAAGCCAGTGCATTTTTTGTGCCGCTCCCAAGCCCAGATAAATGGGGAGGGTTGCATCAGGAAGGGCATCCGGCATAAAATTTTGCCAAATCATACATGTGGACAACAGTACAGATATACATACTGGATCGGTCGAGGCCCAGGTAAACAACGACCGCCACCAGTACTCTTGGCCAACAGGGTGCCGGCAGAAATTGGGCTACTGTTGGCCGAAGGAGGAGAAGAAGGGGAAGGCATGCCTGAAGGCAGGTAAAGGCTAGGACTGTGGTAGTGAGGGTCGGAACTTTGACTGTTGGCAGTATGACTGGTATAGGGAGAGAGCTAGCTGATATGATGGACAGAAGGAAGGATGTATATTGTGTATGCAAGAGACCAGATGGAAGGGGAGCAAGGCTAGGTGTATCGGAGGCGGGTTACAATTGTTTTGTCATGGTGTGGATGAGAGGAGAAATGGTGTAGGGGTTATCCTGAAGAAACAGTGTGCTAAGAGTGTTTTGGAGGTGAAAAGAGTGTCAGATAGAGTGATGTTTATGAAGCTGGAAATTGATGCTGTAATGATGAATGTTTTTAGTGCATTGCTCCACATGTTGGGTGTGCGATGGATGAGAAAGAAAAATTTTGGAGTGAGTTGGATGAAGTGGTGATGACTGTACCCAAGGGTGAGAGAGTGGTGATTGGAGCAGATTTCAATGGGCATGTTGGTGAAGGGAACAGCGGGGATGAGGAAGTGATGGGTAGGTATGGTGTTAAGCAAAGGAATGCAGAAGGTCAGATGGTAGTGGATTTTGCGAAAAGGATGGACATGGCTGTGCCGAATACGTATTTTAACAAGAAGGAGGAGCATAGGGTGACATACAAGAGTGGAGGAAGATGCACACAGGTGGATTATATCTTATCAAGAAGGGCCAGTCTTAAGGAGATTGGAGACTGTAAAGTGGTGGCAGGGGAAAGTGTAGTTAGGCAGCATAGGATGGTGGTTTGTAGGATGACATTGGTGACCAAGAAGAAGAGGAGTGTGAGGGCAGCACCAATGATCAAATGGTGGAAATTGAAAAAGGCTAGTTGTGAGGTGGAGTTCAGGGAAGACAGGCACTAGGTGGCAGTGAAGAGTTACCGAATAGCTGGGTAACTACAGCAGAGCTAGTAAGGGAGATGGCTAGAAAGGTGCTTGGTGTGACATCTGGAAGGAGGAGGAAGGACAAGGAGACCTGGTGGTGGAAAGAAGAAGTACAGGAGAGTATACAGAGAAAGAAGTTGGTGAAGAAGAAATGGGATTGTCAGAGAGATGAAGAAAGTAGACCGGAGTATAAGGAGATGAGGTGCATGGCAAAGAGAGAGGTGGCAAAGGCTAAGGATAAAGCGTATGAAGAGTTGTATGAAAGGCTTGAAGGAGGGAGAAAAGGACCTGTGCCAACTGGCTAGACAGAGGGACTGAGCTAGTAAAGATGTGCAGCAGGTAAGGGTGATAAAGGATAATGAGGGAAACATACTCATAAGCGAGGAGAGTGTGTTGAGCAGATGGAAAGAGTACTTTTAGGGGCTGATGAATGAAGAGAATGAGAGAGAGAGAGAGAAGGTTGGATGAAGTGGTGATAGTGAATCAGGAAGTGCAACGGATTAGCAAGCAGGAAGTAAGGACAGCTATGAAGAGGATGAAGAATGGAAAGTCTGTTGGTCCAGATGACATACCTGTGGAAGCATGGAGGTGTTTAGGTGAAATGGCAGTGGAGTTTTTAACTAGATTGTTTAATGAAATCTTGGAAAGTGAGAGGATGCCTGAGGAATGGAGAAAAAGTGTTTTGGTACTGATTTTTAAGAATAAGGGTAATGTGCAGAGCTGTAGTAACTACAGAGGGATTAAATTGATCAGTCAAAGCATTAAGTTATGGGAAAGAGTAGTGAAAGCTAGGTTAAGAAGGGAGATGATGATTAGTGATCAGCAGTATGGTTTCATGCCAGGAAAGAGCACTACAGATGCGATGTTTGCTCTGAGGGTGTTGATGGAGAAGTACAGAGAAGGTCTGAAGGAGTTGCAGTGTGTCTTTGTGGACTTAGAGAAAGCATATGACAGGGTGTCTAGAGAGGAGTTGTGGTATTGTATGAGGAAGTCGGGAGTGTCAGAGAAGTATGTAAGAGTGGTACAGGATATGTACAAGGGTAGTGTGACAGCAGTGAGGTCTGCGGTGGGAGTGATGGATGTGTTTAAGGTGGAGGTGGGATTACATCAAGGATCAGCTCTGAGCCTTTCTTATTTGCAATGGTGATGGACAGGTTGACAGACGAGATCAGACAGTAGTCCCCGTGGACTATGATGTTTGCAGATGACATTGTGATCTGTAGTGAAAGTAGGGAACAGGTGGAGGAGACCCTGGAGAGGTGGAGATATGCTCTAGAGGGAAGAGGAATGAAGGTCAGCAGGACTAAGACAGAATATATGTGTGTGAATGAGAGGGAGGATAGAGAAATGGTGAGGATGCAGGATTAGAGGTGTCGAAGGTGGATGAGTTTAAATACTTGGGATCAGCAGTTCAGAGTAATGGTGAATGTGGAAAGGAGGTGAAGAAGAGAGTACAGGCAGGATGGAGTGGGTGGAGAAGAGTGTCAGGAGTGATTTGTGACAGACGAGTACCAGTAAGAGTGAAAGGGAAGGTCTACAAGAGGGTAGTGAGACCAGCTATGTTATATGGGTTGGAGACTATGGCAGGAGTCAGAGCTGGACATGGCAGAGTTAAAGATGTTAAGATTTGCACTGGGTGTGATGAGGGTGGACAGGATTAGGAATAAGTATATTAGAGGGTCAGCCCTGGTTGGAAGGTTTGGAGACAAAGCCAGAGAGGCAAGATTACGTTGGTTTGGACGTGTGCTGAGGAGGGATGAAGAGTATATTGGGAAAAAGATGCTAAGGATGAAGCTTCCAGGTAACAGGAAAAGAGGAAGACCTAAGATAAGGTTTATGGATGTGGTGAGAGAGGACATGCAGGTGGTTGGTGTGACAGAGCAAGATGCATAGGACAGGAAGAAATGGAAACAGATGATCCGCTGTAGCGACCCCTAAAGGGAGCAGCCAAAAGAAGAAGACTGTTCTTCCTGTTCTGTATTTTTCTAGTTGGTTTTGCATAACACTCGGATTTGCAATTATGAGTATAAAAATTTCAATACAGAGTCATATTAAAATACTGACTTTCAACAGCAAGGCAATTTATCTGAAAATAATGTTAGCAAATCTGCTTGATAAAGAACCTGCTTATTGACTTTACAAGGAGTTCACTTACACTATATAGTCATGCAGAAATATAATTAACGTATGCTGACTTTGAAATATATAGAAGTTGCAAAGAGCATGAATGGTGGATAAACAGAGTGTGAACAACAGTTAAAATAAGGCTGCCAAAATGTATTTATTATTTATTTATTTATTGACATTTGTTAACCGGGTTGGTCCAGCTGGGCTTGGGACCCGTTTTTAGTGGAGACCCGAGGAGAAAAGCTTCGGTATACGAACAGTTTCCAGTAAAATCAAAAACAATTGAATCAAAAAGTATTTATACAATGATGTTTAAGACATAAGCAAAAAAATAGAGACACAAAGAAAAAATGTGTACATAGCAAATAGAAAATTAAGTAACAATAATATTTACATGTTTACAACCACTAGTTTTAGCCCAGCCGTACTGAATTGTACAGTTTAGAAAGTATCCAATGAGGAGGAGTACTAACAGTATGGGGAGAGACTGAAAGAGGCTGTATAAGAGGGGTAACTCTAAAACTCTAAATAAAACCTTTATTACAATGCCCTTAGATGATGTGTTGGTTGAGGCACTAGGAATATGTAGGCAATATAATAACGATTTTATTTATAATCTTGACCACCTTAAATTAATTGTTGTTTACAGCTGATAGTTTTATTACATTTTGTTGGTGAAGTAGTACCCAGGGTGGTTTAAGGTACCAGTGCTGTTTGGTACTCATCAAAAGCGAGCATGTACACCAAAAAAAATTAGGAAATCCGAGATCAATTCCAGGAAACCTATTATAGTTAGACTAAATATTAAACTTTCAGCATCACACAGAAATGACTAAAAACAAAACTAAACAAAATATATACTGGATACCATGCAAAATAGCTACAAAGTAAAAAAGTAAATAAATAAAATAACAATGCTGCAGCAAGCAACTCACTAGTGCAAAGCACCCAGCAAATCAGTTACCACAGACCTTTGTGAGATTAAACAAAGCACAAAATGATGAAAAAAAAAACAAAGCCAATCAAGCAAAATCACTGGAAATGTACAAGTAATTACAAGCAATGAACAATAATTAAGTCAGTGATGCAAATTAATAAAAAAACTTAAACCAAAATAAAAGCAAAAACAAGTAAGAAATAAATACGCATACAAATTTCCATTTTAAATCTAAGTACAAACATTCAAAATAAACATAGCTCCCTTTTTTCCAGGGGGTCCATTAGTATGGTGGCCAGGAAGCTTGGTTGACATCTGTTTAATCGACTGCATTTGGTTGACTATACAGATAATCAACATGTGTGTGAGATGGACGATTCCTGGTAGGGGAACATTCCCTTTCCCAGGGGATTGTGAGATCTTGGAATTAATATATGGGGGATGTTGTTTATGTTTTTTTAAGTAATATTTGCATGCTCCAAGAAGCAACCCTGGTGCATTCATACTAGGAAGTTGATGTTTCCATTTTCAACATAGAGTGGTTTTCCATCAGGATGTCAACATTCATGTTAATCAACCAAATGAAGGTAAATCTTTTCCAGATGCTATTTAACATCAGTGCTACCATTACTAATAACTTGATTTTATGCAAAATAGTCACAGATAACCCTGTTATGAGAGATGGCAAAATAAGCAGTCATAGGGCTTTGTTGTTCCTGCATCCTAATTTTACATTTTCTATTTGTTTCACTGTTGTATGTAAGATTGCAGAACCTCTTCAGGGCATGAACCATTTAAGATTCCCTGGTACTAAATGTCACCCCATAAATACTGCCAAGCTCAGAAACATTAGACAGATGTTGGAAGGGGGGTTGGGTCTGTGGTAAGGCAAAGAACCAATACATTGATCACTGGGTCTTTTAAAATGGTAACAAACCACACAATCTGTATACTCTCACTTCTTCTAACAGAAAAGGAAGGGGCAGATGGTAACACAGTGTTAAGAAGTGAGATCTTGGTTAATATATGCTAAGCCTTACAACTGTCATGCTTCACCAGTGAAAAGCTCATATTCCAGAACAAAAAAGTACATGTATTAATTCTTTTTTAAATAAAGGTATATAAAAATTCACAGTCTAGTGCTACCAAAACAACTGCACAGTAAAGTCTGATCTAGAGGAGTGCTTCTCAAACTATCTGCGGCAAAGGAATGGTAGTTTTATTTCTGACATGCCATGGACCAGTACTTCTATAAAGCAACTGTAATAAACTAGACTATGGTACTTAAGACAAACAGTAAGGAAACCACACCACCTGGTTAACTTCTTTCTTGTGTTTGCACAACTTGTTTTAAACTAAACAGTAAGACTGCACTAAAATAGCTGAATTAAGGTGAAGGGCACTGGGGGGGGGGGGGGAACTACGCCTCCCAGAAACCATGGGGTTCTAGGTACTCTAGAGCTTTTTTCCAACCTTTTGATCAATGATGGCCTTAAGAAAAATATTGACTAAGTAAAGAAATTCAGTCTTATTTTCTTTCATGGAATAAATAAATTGTGTTGAAACTTTAATGTTCAAAGCAGGCGTAAATGGTATTTTCCAATAAAGTGAGATGACGAATGATGCATGGATACAAAAAAGATATGCGTGGAAATGCTGCCCACCTCCTTATACCAAAAAAATCACTTCCTGTGTACTCCTCTGTTATTAGAATTGAGATTAAAGTAAAAGAACAAATGGCCACAGTCATATATTTAAAGCTATTTTTGTCATACATATACACATTATGTCTCTTCACTCCCTCCCCAAAAACAACCAGGGACAAAATCCCAAAATCAGGGACATATTTTAAATGCTGGGCTTTTATAAATCGAAAGTTGCTAAAATAACATGTTTTGTATATGAAAGTATTTTCTGAAGGATTCAAAGTCTGAAACTCACATGGTTGTCATTATTTAGTCACTTAAATCCACAACAATTTTACCAGAAAACAACAAATATTGTAAGGAAAGCTCTAAACCATGAGGCAAGATTGGAGACAGTTAAGAGCAATGCCCCTACACAGCCCCCCCTCCACATGACTATCAGTTACAATGACTCTATGCACCTCAGATATCTGCTTGTGATGAAATAAATGCATACATAATGGCCCAAAACATAGTTCAACTCCTTGCTGAGGGATTCACAAATTGTTTGATTAGGTGCACTGACTTACCAAAGGTCAGTGCATTTAAGCAAATCCCCTATCTAGGCCTAGAATCCTGGCTAAGAATTCCCATGGGGCATTTATATTTTATCTTATCTCTTTAAGTAAAGAAATGCTGCAATTTTTTTATTTAAAAAATAAAATCATATGTAAAAAAATGTTCAGCAGACTGGTAAACAGTTCATGGATCAGCATTAGCCTACTGACCATACTTTGAGTAGCGCTGATCCAGACAACACTGATTTCCATGCAACTCAAAGTAAATTAATTCACAGCATTACATTTATTGCTATTATTATTATTATTATTATTATTACTATTATGAGACTCATGCTCATTTGAGGAAGTGAGCTTTGCGAGACTCCATGTTTTTTATCCTTGACAACCAACTGGACACTTGTATAATATTGTTATCAGGAGAAACCAAAAACTTGTCATTTTATGTAAGACATGATTGTCTCTTACAGATGGAGCTAGACTTCCTATTATAAATCCATGCCCTATCAATGCTCCACCCCAGTAAAAACCTGTAAATAAATAGACAAATAAATAAATGTCATCACTTCTATCCTCTGCCTAATGTCCTAGTGGGTTGTTGTCATCCTTCCAACAGAAACTTGAGCACATAGACCAGAACTATTCAATTCTCCACTGATCATCATGGCAAGACTCAGATTTGATCTCCCCTTGCATGACCCACTTTGGTTAGAATTTGATGATCAGATTTCTTTAATGTTACTGTGTTTTGTCCATTGATGTTTCTGCAGTCCAAACTGTTTTTTCTTTTATACCAGACCAGAAATGCATTCAGGACATCAGTTGAGGCGCTAACCCTGATACCACCAAATGAGCTCAGGATACCACTGTGGAGGCTGGCCTCCATGTTTAATGCCACGACAAACATTATGATACTGGTATTATGTTGCCAGTATGAAACCTTGGAATACACTCCCTCGTAACATGTGGAGCACTTCCAATAAACATGCATTCAAAGTAGTCATAAAAAGCACACGCAAAGAAATAGTAATTGTGGCATAACTTAAAATTATTCCTGGTAGAATGCTCAGCTTACTGTTCTTCATTTTATCTGATTTATATTTCCTAAAACCATACCATTATATTACTAAACGGCTACTGTTATACATCATTTGTGCTGGTGATATTTCACTCTATGCTCTCAGTATCAGTATTCATTTGGTGTGCTTGGGTTCAATGAAGACCTTACATACTGTGTTTTCCTTCACTAATTATTCTTAACTGATTCCCAATGAATTAAAGGTCCCCCTTGAAATCGGGACATTTAGTTAAGAAGAGACTGCTCTCTACCAGCTTATATTGCCAAATATCATTTCCCTATTTCCAACTATTGCTCACAGATTGTTTTCTTTTTCTGTGAATATCCTCTGTCTTAGGTATAGGTCTCAGGTATAACTCCAACGGTCTATATATGATCAAACCTTTAAACGTTTGAACATCTAATAAAAATAAACTACACAAATAAACTACCTGAATGTTTTAAGCAGGGGGGCAAGTCCCCATGCACCCCCCACACTTCCCTCTCTTTACATATACCAACTCAGAGATCGCACTACAGTGCAGAAAAGGGAAATCTTCCCATTCCGTGCTGTACAGAGATCTCCATTAAAACGTTCAAACTTTCAAAAGTTTGATCATATGGTGTCGACCATATGACAGTCAAACTTTTGAAAGTTCGCTCATCTAAAATAAACCTGTAACCCCACTCCATTCGCCCTCGCTACACTCGGGCTCACTTTGCTTTCCTCCCACCCCCATTCCCACCCACCCCCATATAATTTCCTTTATACCTAACCACCTGTTTCCTCCCACTCTCAAACCCCTTCCCTGTCAGTCACCCAGCTTCTCTCTAAACCTTCACCTAATCTACTTCATATATATTAGATAATACTATAACTCCACTATCAATATATTATTGACAATCATCTCCACTCCTTAATCACTACCTTGTTTACTCACTTCCGTCCCTTTTTACTCCTATCTAAATTTACTCTTCCCTCATCAAATATGCATATCTCTGTCCTTTCTACCCTACTCTTTCTTCTACTATTTCTGTTACACACTATTACATCATTTCTGTATCATTATCTCCATTTCATAAAGATCCTACCTATCCCCATACTGATGATTTCTCCTACTCACATCAACCTTTAACTATCTCTGCATCTATCTTTCCATTCAACAACTACCTCCCTGAAATAAAAATTCCTCCGTCCCACTCAACTAATATCTAAAAACAAGGCAAAGTATATTAGATGCTATGCATTAAAAGTAAAACCTCATTTCTATCCTACTATCCTACTCATATCAGGAGACATACACCCTAATCCAGGAGGACCCATCTGTAACACTGGCCCCCTCTTAAACACCTCTCCAAACTCAGGCCACTCTCTCGCAACAAAAAAAGATATCTTTTTACTCTATCAATACCCAAGGCATCTTTAAAATAGTAAGCCAATTTCATGCATGGACATCTACTCACACCTCAGATGTTATTTCCCTAACTGAAACTTGGCTAAAACCCCAACACCTTGATAAAGATATTCTCCCCCTGGCTATAATATAATCCGCCTGGACTGTCCTAAAAAAAGGGAGGTGGAGTCACCATTGTCTACTCCAATAATCTCACTATCTCCCATCCTATGCAATCTATCCCCTCTTCTCCTGCAGAAGTACTGGCAGTTAACCTTAAACTCAATAACTATAGCACTATTACCATAGTAGCCATCTACATTCCATCAGGTGATAATATTCCTCTGCAGGAAAACATTCTTGCATTCTTTTCCCAAAACATCCCTAATGAGACCATTATGTAAATATTAATTGGCTAACCCGCAGTAATCCTACCTCCCCAAGTCATATAAATCTATATGGATTTACACAACTAATCTCTCAACGAACCCATACAAACAACAACCCTCACTCTACTAGCGCCCTCATAGATTGGATGCTTGTTTTAAACACCTGCAAATACCACAAACCTGAAACATTTTCTGACTTCCTGAGTGACCACATACCCATAAAAGTGCTCAAGTATACTCACCATCTCTCTAAACCACATAGATTTAGCAAACTTTACAACTTTAACCTGGAGAGTTTTAAAACCCTCATCTCTACAGTAAACTGGAATTTCCTCATCCATCTCCCACTTGATGAAGCAGTCCAAGCTTTCAACTCAGCTTTCCTTAACATCGTAAACTCAATAGCCCCACTCTGAAAAATAAGGATAAAAGCTAATATATCTCCCTGGCTATCCAAAACTACCCGCACCTTTATGAAATCCAGAGATAGGGCTTTGAAAACATGCTTACAATCTAAACACCCTGCCGACTTGCAAAGGTACAAAGAACTAAGAAATCAGGCAAAAAGAACTAATCAATAAAGACAAAAAAGATTTTTATCACCACCCACCAACAACTCTAAAATCTGATCCAAAAAATTCTGGAAATGCAATTACCCATATACCACATCCTGGCAACCCTACCTCACCCAACCCATGCCCTGACAAATCACCAAAAGAAACTGCCAACACCTTCAATACCTATTTTGTAGAATCAGTATCCAAACTATTTAACCCCAACCATAACCTTTAAAACACCAATGCTCTCAACTGCCCTGAACCTTATTCATTTGCTAACTCTCCTAACACTTTCTCCCTTCAACCTGTTCCTACTACCTACATCAAAACTCTACTCACTAAGCTACAACCATGCCCTGTATCCACTGACAACATCCCATCATACTTTCTCCAGATAGCAGCTCACTCTCTTGTTCTGCCTGTATCCATCATAATCAATTGTTCCATCTCTAAATCCAAAGTCTCATCAATCTGGAAACAATTCTACACCCTACCTATTCACAAAGGAGGTAACTCCTCTTAAATCTCCAATTTCTGGCCTATTGCTCTCCTTTCTCCTCTCTCTCAAGTCTTGGAGAAATGTATACACAAACAAGTTATGCAATATCTCATACAGGAAAAACTAATCACTCCTACGCAGCATGGTTTCTGACCTAAGCATAGCACCACCACTGCCCTAGTGTTCGTCCTTAACACTATTTCTTTAGCCAGAGATGATCATAAACTTATCTCTTGTTTATTCCTTGATCTGCCTAAGGTTTTTGACACTGTTTCTCAATCTCTCTTACTGAACAAACTGTCTGACCTTAACTTCACTCCAGATACAGTTGCATGATTCTCCAGCTATCTCACCAACAAACTGCAATCAGTGAGATGACACTCTGCTCTATCTACTCCCCTTCCAGTTAAAATGGATGTCCCCCAAGGAGCCATTCTCGGTCCACTACTTTTTAATATCTTCACTAACTTACTCCATTTCTCCTGTCCACATTCTTCCATAGTCCAATACACTGATGACTCTACAATCATAACCATTGCCAATTCTCCCTCTGAACTCTTATCTGCTATCCAGTCTTCTTTTAACTCACTTGAGTCATGGCTCTCCAATAACCAGCTCATCCTCAACCCTAAAAAAAAAATAAAACTATTACTCTTTCTCCTCAAAACAGTTAATCACATCAAACCTTCCTTTACGATAAAGTCCCTCAACAAAACCTGTATAGAAGTCGAATCCAGCTCAAAACTCCTCAGTGTTACCATCAATGATAAGCTAAAATTCAACCTGCACATAAACAATTGTATCACGAAAACCCACCAGAAACTAGTACTTCTGTATAGAAATAAAAAATTTCTCACCCCTGAAGCCAGGATTACTCTCACTCATACTTACCTTTTACCCTGCTTAACGTATTGCTCCCAAATTCTCACAACTCTAAACTCCGCTCTACTTACTAAACTAGAGTCGACCTATCACAAGATAGCCAGATTTGCAGCTCAACAAACCTATAAATCCCACCATTGTCTCTCCCGAAAATACTTAAGCTGGCTTGAACTACCTCACCTACTTCTCTTCTCACAGCTCCAAGTCAATACAACTCAATTCTATATCAGCCAGCCTATTGTCCAACACTATGCTCCCTCATCTCCCACTACTCCACTACAAAAATTCTCCGGAGCTCAAACCAAGATCTATTAAATATCTATAAACCCAAGTTTAAATCAGGGTGCAATACATATGGTTACACCACTCTATAGCATGGAACAAACTCCCTCTTGAAATCAGAACTCTTACACATCCCAAACAATTTAAATCATCTACAAAAGAATACTTTAAAAGACAATGGACCTGCCACTGTTCTCAACCTCCCTAAATGTATCCCTCTAGCAGTTATATCTTCTTTCAAAGACAATGGACCTGCCACTGTTCTCACCCTCCCTAAATGTATCCATCTAGCAGTTATATCTTCTTTCTCCTCTCTCTCCACTGCTTCCTCTTATAACCAACCTCTATCTACTTCTTACCTAATCCATCCTTCCCTTCCCCTCTACACTCACCTTTCCTCTATGTAATCACCTACTAAGACATTGGTATAGTACATATATTTATATAACATCTAAAAAAGAAAGAAAAATACCTATTGCTATTGCTTTCATGTGATTTCCCGTGCATGTGTATCTTTATTTGTTATACAGTACTGATGTTTGTTTTTTACTTTTATGCGCATTGTATTATTGCATGAGTTCTTAGATTACCTTGAACTGTAACATTTGTATTACCTGGAGCTTTTCTCCCTGGGCCTCTGCTGAAAAAGGGCTTTTAGCCTAGCCAGACATTCCCGGTCAACAAATGTAAAATAAATTAATAAATAAACTGACACAGTTACATCTTATTTTACTGTCCCTTTTGAGATGCATTATGTTTGATACAGTTTAAGTTGCTACCTGATTAGTTGGATGTCCTTATATGATCGTCTATGTATGTAATATCTTGTTTTAAGGCAACACTCTGCATATTTTCAGCTTGACTATGACATACTGTAATTGGAACTGTTTCTAGTAAGTTATTGTCCAGAGCTTTTCCTCCCAGGACTCCAGTGAAAATGGACCTTTCCAGCTGGGCATTCCCAAATAAGTATGCATTTACATATAAATAAATACATTCATTAATACTGCTTGCAAAAAAGGCCCTGTCATGATCTCACAAATTATATCACTGAATTCTTAGCTGACCTACGACCCCTTGAACTTGTAAAGGAACCAGCCAGACACAACATGATCCTGACACTCTCTACTTCACCTCATAATCTCCACACACCCAGCAAGCATTTCTTCTGTAACCATTCACCCTCTGCTTTCAGTGACAACTGGCCTATTACCTTCACCATCCACAGCCTTAATATTAAATAGCCCTCCCAAATTGATCAGGTTCAGATCCAAATCCCAACACAACATTAATAAACTCAAATCCCACTTCTCTGTCTTAGACAAATTACCCCTTCTCATTGGTCCAGATGATAACAACAGAACAAAAAGCCTTATGCAACATCTCTTAAACACCACAGACACTACTTCCGCTTAGTTACCAGACTTACTAAACACAGTAAAGTTGAAAGGCTCTCTAAGGAAGTAAAATCCTGCATGCAACTGCATAACAAGGCATAACAAAATGGAAAATAAATTCAGCACCATCCACTATAGTCCAGTTCCCCATTTCATGTAACATTAGGAAACAAGTCATTAGAAGACATAAATCGAAGCATCTTACTTCTAAGCACACTCCACTTCTGCATTCTCCAAAGCACTTCTGGGAGGTCAACAGACTCATAATCTACACAGCCTCCAAATATTGCTTAGAGTTTGACACCATTCAGTGTCAACAAGGTGTCTTCACACCAGGTATCCTCACACCATCCACCCTCCTCATAGGAGTTAACAATGTGTCAGCTCCATATGATTCCTTATCCAACCCCTTACTGCACCTTCCCTGCCCGAATAATTGACACCCCCTCTACTGCACAAAGATTAGAGATCAAGTCATTATTAAAAACAAAGTCTATCTTAACACACCCACAGGCACTGACAATCTCTGCCCATGTTTTTTTCTATCAAGGCAGAGAATTTATTATGACTACTCTATTCCATTCTTATAATTTCTGCCTCACTTCAAACTCCATGCTTACACTGTGGAAATCAACATTAGTCCAATCAGATCTCAAGCAAAGCCTGCCTCAAATGGTTACTTCTGCCCAATCTCTATATTGCCAACTCTGGGTAAAATCCTTAAGAAACTCACACATAATCAACTCATCTTCTATCTACAGCAATACCAGTTGCTCTCCAAAAAACATCATGGATTTTGGGCAGGCAGGAGCACCATACATTTTCTATGGACTCTTACTGATGACATCATAACGGATATGAACAAAAGTACCCTTCAGGTGTTCTTTTCATTGATTTAACTTCAGCCTTTGAACTGGTTGATCATACAGTACTGCAGTCCTACCTGATCTAAATGGGAGTTAGTCCACAGGCTACTTTCTCACAAACTGATTGTGCAGGGTAAACATTTGCTCCTCCTACTCTGCAGAGACCACTACCCCCTACTTTCCTCTCTATTTGTAAATAAACTTCTTTTGGACTTGTTCTGCCTACAACTGCTGTCATACACAGGTGATACTGCCTCTATACATCTGTCCTACACACCAAAACATACAGGACCAACTTCTGCTTGATCTCATAGTTCTTTCCAAATGGTTTAACTACAAAAAGCTCCTGCTCACCTTAAAGAAAAGCAAGACTATGATCTTTGGGACCTACAAAAAAGTCTCCAAATGCCTCAGCACCATCCTGATCAAAGACTTATGTGATCACAGAATAGAAACCAACTCTTTCTTCAAATACCTTTGCATTTGATTAGATCAAAACCTTATCTTTTACTCTCACATTGGGAAAAAATGGATCAAGAGTCAATATTTGTCCTTTTGGGTCCAGAAATTACTGCAGTTCTCATCTCCACCGATTAATTCAGCTATTAGCTGAACCCTTTTTTGTATCAGTGGACTATGGCCTATCACTATTTATTACTGCATGCAATAAAAACACCACAACTTTCCAATCCCTCTCCAACAAAATCATCCACTTCATAGCCAAATCCTCATGACAAGAACACCATCACAAATGCTTACCTTTTCAGGGGCAAACATAAAAAGGAGTTCTGGGAAGAAGGCAACCAGGACTAGAGATGATCCAGTGAAAGATAAGAAGGGAGCCAAGACTGGATTCACTCAAGTTTATGTCTAAAAATGATAGACAGGCAATGCACATGACTAGTGCATGAAGGATAACAAACTTTGTTTTAGAAACTGCCTAGATAACTGATTAGCAATTAGGATATAGGCTGACATTTCTGCATAAGTTATGGAAAGTTGCAAATCACTGTGTTGTAGTAAGTCATGTAAATGGTCTACCACTTAAAAACAGATAAAAAAATAACAGATGAGTGATCCCTAATGCTTATAGTATATGAGCTTCTCCTGTCTGGAATATTGTAAAAGAGTAACTCTGGTATGCAAAGTAGCATGTCATATGTTTTCATAGAATATGTAAATGCATGTAACAATGTGTATGGTTCATAGGTTCATAGGTAAGGACTAGGCTAGGTGCCTTTGGAGGCCATTTTAAACCTAGCCAACTTTCTTTTCAAAGGTGAGCATTAAACTCTAAACCCTGTAGCTTGCATTTGAACATTGTATTATATTTGATAAATGCTTGGAGTCCATAGTCCCTAATGTCAATGAAATACGATACAATGTACAATATACTTCAAGCCTAACTATGTATCTTGGGAGTAATACAGTGAGTGTTGGTGCCAGATGCTTATCCAGGTCACAGCCCAGACAAATTCTACATGAGGCAGAAATTGTCACCATGAGCAGGACCTCCACATTATACATCAAACTCTCTTGTCAGCAAATATTAAAACTGAATAAAATAAAATCTTTTATTCAACATATTTATACAAATAAAATATGTTAAATAAAAGTTACATTTTATTTTATTCAGTTAAGAATATTTTTCAGACAGTATATATATGTGGATGCATGTATACATATACATACACACACACACACACACACACACACACACACACACACACACACACACACACACACACACACACACATAAATTTGTCTGAGGCTTGTGCGTTTCAATACTGGATCTCCACAATCCAAGAGAACAGAAACTGTGACCCTGAGTAAGCAGACCCTGAATTGTCACTCTGAGGAAGTCCTCCCCATTCCATTTGAGACAGAACTTGTTACCCTGAGTACGGCACCCCCATTCTATACAAAGCAGAAACTTATGGCACTTAGAGTGATTTTCCCATTATGTGTGAAGCAGAACTTATCAGCCTGAGTAAGTACTCACTATTTCACAAAATGCAGAACTTGTCACCCTGGGTAGGGCCGACCCATTTCAGCTGAGGTAGAACTTGCCATCCTGAGTATGGTACTCCATTCCATGTGAGGCATTAAATGTCAATCTGAATAGGATCTCCCCATTCCATGAGAGATAGGACTTGGCACCTTGAGTAGGTCCTCTCCATTTCACATAAAACAGAGCTTGTTACCATGAGTAAGACTTCCCCATGCGACATGAAACAACATGTTAAACTGAGCAGAAATTTCCCATTGTACATAAGGCAGAAACTGTCACCCTGAGTGGGACATCCCCATTCCATGAGGTAGAACCTGTCACCCTGAGTGAAACATCCCCATTCCATGAGGCAGAAACTGTCACCCAAAGTGGGACATTCCCATTCCATGAGGCAGAACCTGTCACCCTGAGTTGTTCCTCACCGTTCCGCTTGATGCAGAAACTGTCACCCTGAGTAGGGCCTTCCACACAAGGCAGAACTTAGAGGCACTCCCATTCCATACGAAGCAGAAACTTATCACTCCTATTTGGACTGGCCCATTCTGTGTGAGGTGCAACTTTTCACCCTGAGTTGAACCTCCATATTCCATGTGAAACTAAAGTAACCCTAAGTATGGCCTCCCCATTCCACATCAAAACCTCTTGTCTGCAAGTATTCAACCTGAATAAAATAAAATTTAACTTTTATTCAACATATTTATACACATAAAATATTTTAACTAAAATTTAATTTTATTTTATTCAGTTTGAATATTTTTTCAGACCTCTCTCTCTCTATATATATATATATATATATGTGTGTATATATGTATGTGTGTGTGTGTGTGTGTGTGTGTGTGTGTGTGTGTGTGTGCGTGCGTGCGTGCGTGTGTGTGTGTGTGTGTGTATATATATATATATATATATATATATATACATTTGTCTGACACTTTGAGCAGAACTTCTGACCCTGAGTAAGACCTCCCCATTCCACAGGAGGCACACATTGTCACTCTGTGGAGACCCTCCCCATTCCAGGTAAGGCAGAATCTGTTACCCTGACTAGGCACCCCCATTTGACATGATGTAGAACCTTTTGGCACTTTGAATGATTTGCCCATTCTACATGAAGCAGAACTTGTCACCCTGAGTTGCTCCTCACCATTCCATATGAAGCAGAACCTGTCACCGTGAGAAGGACCTCCCCTTCCACATAATGCAGAACTTGTCATCCTGAGTAGGACACTCCCATTCCACGAGACGGAAACTTATCATACTTCTGCACATTCTGTGTGAGGCACAACTTTTCACATTGAGTAGGCCCTCCCCATTTAATGTGAGACAGAAGTCACCAAGAGTAGGGAATTCCCATTCCACATGAGGCAGAACTTGTCACCTTGAGTAGGTCCTCACCATTCCACATGACGCAGAACTTGTCTCGCTTAGTAAGACTAGTCCATTCTATGTGAGGCAGAACTTGTCACCCTGAGTAGCACCTTTCTATTTAATGTGAGACAAAAGTCACCCTGAGTAAGACCTCCCCATTCCACATGATGTAGAACTTGTCACCCTAAGTAGGTCCTCATCATTCCACATGATATAGAATTTGTCACCCTGAGCAGGGCCTCCCAATTCCCCATAAGACAGAACATGTCACTGTGAGTAGGACCCTCCTATTTTATTTTAAGCAGAACTTGTCAATCTGAGTAGGACCTCCCCATTCCATGTGAGGCAGGTTTTATCACCTTAACTGCTCAGGAGCTCACCATTCCACATCAAGCAGAACTTGTCACTCTAACTGATGAGAGTCTCCTTATTCTTCATGATGTGAACCTTGCTAAAACGTGTCACCCTAACTGGACAGGAAGATCCCCATATCCTCAAAAGGCAGACCTTGTCAACCTAACTGATCAACAACTCTCCAAGACAGGTTCTGCCACTTCAACTGACGATGATCTCACTATTCTCACAAGGTAGCCTTTGTCATTCTAGCTGATAAGAATTCCCTGAAGGCAGAACTTGTCACCCTAACTGATCAGGAGATCCCTATTTCAGATGAGACAGCACTTGTTACCTAACTGATGAGAATCTCTTCTTTTCACATACGTTAAACATTGTCAGAACAACAGATCAGGTACTTCCCACTCCAATGTAGGCAGAAAATGACAACATAACTATTCCGGGTGTTCATGTTCCTCTTGAGGCAGAACAAGTTATCTTAACTGATGAGGATTTCCCCATTAAAATAATAAAAAAAAAAAAAAAACAAACAAAATTCCTGCATGCACCAAACAGTGTGTCTTTCAGAACCAATAAAACAAAAGAATACACTGATCTCACATAGTTCATGGATATCATTTAATGAAAGATTTAGCATTTTGGTTCAAAGAACTTAATCACAATCTGTTACATATTGAAAATACACCTATTAAATACACCTGTGATCGAATCGTTATCAATCACAGATATAAATTAATTCAATATAAAACCATCATTTTGAAAACATTGTTCTGACCTTAAAAATCTTCCTCATCCAACCTGACTTTATGTTTTCAATTCTAAGACTCTTTTTAAAAATAAATTCTAATTTATTATTAAATCAATTGAATACCCATTTGCCTTTCTAATTTTGTGTTTCATTATCTGTTGCTTTAATTACCACATCATTGAATTAATATTCATCATTGTTTATAATTTTGCTGAAATAAATTTAAGGACACTAGAGACTGAGACATGGTCATTTAGTCCTGGGTTGGCTGTTGCATTTAATCCCAATTACCATACCAGTTCCTGATATTATAACTTATTTTCCCAAACCCCCATGTGTAGGTCTGTAACTACTTATTCGAGAATAAAAAATAAAAACCTCTTAAAGTGCTTACAAGATAATGTATGTTTTTATAATGTGTTATATTTCTTTCCTTAATGTCACTACAGTGTTCATAGATACATTTTTTAACTTTCTTGTAGTCTTACCAACACATAAACTAATAATAATGTCCATCGTGTCACAATTACAATTGCCTGGACAGCCCTGTTTAGGAGCTGTCCCTTCATACTAATATTAGGAGATACAGTAAAAGAAGGAATAATTGAAAATACATGTTTAAAAACACTACGGGTGAGTTATATGCTTTAACAGAATTGTATTGGAAAAAAAGGAATGTGCACCACCATCAAGTGATATTTCATGATACATTGTATAACACAAGATTGAAGGAGGAGTAGCATTCTCATTTAACAACAGAGTAAAAATGTCCGAACAATGTCAAAGAAGGACATCAATACAAATGAAGCATTACTAGTCTGGTGAAGTAGAGCAGAAGGGGGTGGATGAGAAGGATGACAGGGAGAAATGTGATGTGAATAAAATCTGTGAGAAGATGCAAAAGGCATCCACAGGGTTGGTGCAGTCTAAAGATGTACAGGACATGGTGTGAGTGGTTTCACAGGTAGGCAGTTCCACAGACCAGCTGTTCAATGCCCTAATCAGAACACCATTTCAGAACCAGGTTCTGTGTGAGTTTGTAGAAATGAGCAGATTTTATCAAGTCTTAGACAGAGTTTGTAAGCAGCTCTGACTTAGAGAGATAAAGAAGCAATGATGTAATACATGACCCATATTTGACTAATGGCGTGGACACCTGTAGGAATTGTCCAGCAAACATAGGAATGAGAGGTCGATGTCAGTTCATTCATCTTAGTGGGGGGAGGCAGCTTAGCTCACCACTTAGAGGGGACAACAGGGACAAGATTCATAAGTAGCTCAGATGTGAATGATAAGGCTGTGGCAAATAGGATCCTTTAATGTGCTCAGAAAAAAACAGTGATTCAGAGACACATTAGTCACAATGAGGAAAGTCCTCAATATTGTCTAATTTGCATGTATCTGAATCACTCCGTGATTCCTGCAAGCACTAACAAACACTTTGCTGCAGTAATTGCAGCTGGTCGCCCATGAATTACATCAGCACTGGCACCCTCCTGCCATTTACTCGACCCATACGCATGTACACCCTCCAAAATGCACATGCGCGCACACACACACACACACACACACACACACACACACACACACACACACACACACACACACATAGATGCCTATACCTTTCAACTGTTTTAACTGCCCCTGATTTAAAAGAATATCCATGTTTTTGCCTCTTATATTTTCCATGCCGCACCATGGGCAAATGCAATCTATCAGCAATGCAGAAATTGCAGCTTCTTGCTGCAAAATCTGTTGTTCTATTCTCTTTCAATGGAATTTAGAGTAATTTTTCAAACATGTGTCCCCACTGGTATTATGGTGTAGGTGGTGGAGAGAAATACAGAAGCCTCACTTCACATACACACAGACACACATAGATGCCTACCCTACCTATCCACTAACCTCCCCCCATTTGCGACCACCCAGACAGATACACACTTCTGCACACATTCCAACCCTATCTGTCCACTAACTACCCCTTCCTGTTGTGACCATCTAGACAGACAGACACACACACACACACACACACACACACACACACACACACACACACACACACACACACACACACACATACACACACATACACACGCAGTGATATCATTCAGTCTCTAAGCACAAGAAATCTGGACAAAGCCATACATAACAGGGGATAATCAGGGTCAAATTTTAAATATTGCTGTTATAAGCTTAGAAAGTTGCTAAAAAACAAGTTTTGCATTAGCATACATTTTCTGAAGGATATGAACCCTGAAACTCAATATATGTCATTATATTTTACTTCAATACTCAATGATTTGCCAGAAAGATATACATTTTATGAGGAAAAGACCAAACACATGAGCCAAGAATCTGGATATTCTATGAAAATCTGGACAGTTGAGAGGTATGGACACACACACACACATACACACACACACACACACACACACACACACACACACACACACACACACACACACACACACACACACACACACACACACACAGACACAGACACACACACACACACACTCTCACATGAGGCCACTCATACCCCTGTATCCACTCAAACACCTTGCCACATGCATACATACTTGGTCACCCCCCATCACTACCTGACTGCTAAAATCCCTGTCACTTACCTCTAAAGCAATCTTTCCCATTGAAAGTAATGGACAAATTCGAACTTTTGACCATGTTTATTTACAAGGCTGATGGTATTCATTTACACATCAAATCAGTTCTACGAAACACTTGGCTGAGCAAATCACTTACCACAGACATTTCTATGGGATAGCACATTAACTCATTATCATATGCCACTCCCCCAGAATGCTTCATTGACATGTGCAGTATGCTGAAGGGACAGCCCTCTGTGGTGCTTCTGCAGATTGCTTAGAAGACTATGGTATGGCTGTCTATGCAATGGAAATGGCTACTGTCAGTGGTAAGCCCTATTTACAACTGGCAGTAACTTTTCTGTATCTCATGGTATATGTTACCCAGTGAACACTGTGTCAGCCAAACATACAAAAAAACACTGACAATACTGGAACCAAACAGCACTGCTGTTAACTGTCAGAAATGAAGTTAGCCACAATAAAGAAATGTAGCTGAAACTTTAATGACAAATATCCACACTTGTTGAGTGCTTTCTTCCCATTGAGAGATTTCGTCAGAACTGTTGGATGTTAAAAAATACCCAGTATAAATTCAATCATTTCATGTGATATGATACAAAAATTGACCATGGCATACAAAAAGCAGATATCAAATGGCAATAGAACTCGTAAGCATTAAAAAGAGTATTTTAAAAACATGTATAAATACATGTATATATATATATATATATATATATATATATATATGGGTCTACTTGAAAACACAGACATGCAAAACACAGATGATGAGAACACCGAGACCGGAAGATCGACAACTGAGATGACTGACAGTTTAAAAGCCCGACGCTGAGAACACCGACATGTTAAGGTAAGTGTGTGATAGTGACAGACTTTAGGGTTAGGGGCGGGTTAAGTGAGTTAGGGTTAGGGTGCGGGCAAGGTAAGTGTGCAATAGTGATAGACTTTAGGGTTAGGAGTGGGTTAAGTGAGTTAGGGTTAGGGCGCGGGTTAGGTGAGTGTGGGATAGTGACGGACCTTAGGGTTAGGGTTTGGGTTAAGGTTAGTGCATAGATAGTTGTGTATGTAAGGTTTAGTGTAGGTTTGTAAGGTATTTGTTTTGTCGGGATTGTGATTTGTTGGGCATGTGAAGTTTCGTGATTTTAAACTGTCAGTCATCTCAGTTGTCAGTCTTCTGGTCTCGGTGTTCTCGTTGTCGGTGTTTTAAAGTAGACCCATATATATATATATATATATATATATATATATATATATATATATATATATATCTATTTTAGTAGACCATTTCACTTACCCGAGTGACTTGTTGTTTGGGATATTTTTGCAGTGACCCTAATGATAATGGACAAGAGCTGGGTATAACAGCACTGTGTTTCTAATGCTTAGTCAAACACTCTGCTTGTGCTGTGCTGATGAGGTCATAACAAGGCCGAAATATGCATATCCACAACTAGTGGGGTTTGGCTTTACTGGCCTGAAATTGTCCATTAAAACGACAAAACAAGTCATGGGCATTCAGAATTCCGAATTAGCTGAAACACCTGATGTTCATAAGGATCATTTGCATATATCCTATGTGCCTCTGACACAAGAGGTTTGGGAGGTCACTTATTGGAAGTTCTAGCTTTGCTGGAGTTTTCATTTTGTTTTTACTGATTGGTTTTCAGTGACCTTCTCACTCATTGTTTTAGTTTGTTGTTTGGGATATTTTTGCAGTGACCCTAATGATAATGGACATCAGCTGGGTATAACAGCCCTGTGTTTCTAATACTTAGTCAAACACTCTTCTTGTGCTGTGCTGATGAAGTCATAAAAAGACTGAAATATGCATATCCACAGCTAGTGGGGTCTGGCTTTATTGGCATTTAATTGTCCATTATAGCGATGAAACAAGTCATGGGCATTCAGAATTGCCAATTAGCTGAAACACCTGATTTTCATAAGGATCATTTGCATATATCCCATGTGCCTCTGACACAAGAGATTTAGGAGGTCACTTATTGGAAGTTCTAGCTTTGCTGGGGTTTTCATTTTGTTTTTACTGATTGGTTTTCAGTGACCTTCTCACTCATTGTTTTAGTTTGTTGTTTGGGATATTTTTGCAGTGACCCTAATGATAATGGACATCAGCTGGGTATAACAGCCCTGTGTTTCTAATGCTTAGTCAAACACTCTGCTTGTGCTGTGCCGATGAGGTCATAACAAGGCCGAAATATGCATATCCACAGCTAGTGTGGTTTGGATTTATTGGCCTGAAATTGTCCATTAAAACAAAACTAGTCATGGGCATTCAGAATTGCCAATTAGCTGAAACACCTGATGTATATAAGGATCATTTGCATATATCCCATGTGCCTCTGACACAAGAGGTTTGGGAGGTCATTTATTGGAAGTTCTAGCTTTGCTGGAGTTTTCATTTTGTTTTTACTGATTGGTTTTCAGTGACCTTCTCACTCATTGTTTTAGTTTGTTGTTTGGGATATTTTTGCAGTGACTCTAATGATAATGGCCATCAGCTGGGTATAACAGCCCTGTGTTTCTAATGCTTAGTCAAACATTCTGCTTGTGCTGTGCTGATCGGTCATAACAAGGCCGAAATACGCATATCCACAGCTAGTGTGGTTTGGATTTATTGGCCTGAAATTGTCCATTAAAACGAAACTAGTCATGGGCATTCAGAATTGCCAATTAACTGAAACACCTGATGTTAATAAGGATATTTTGCATATATCCCATGTGCCTCCGACACAAGAGGTTTGGGAGGTCATTTATTGGAAGTTCTAGCTTTGCTGGAGTTTTTATTTTGTTTTTACTGATTGGTTTTCAGTGATCTTCTCACTCATTGTTTTAGTTTGCTGTTTGCGATATTTTTGCAGTGACCCTAATGATAATGGCCATCAGCTGGGTATAACAGCCCTGTGTTTCTAATGCTTAGTCAAACACTCTGCTTGTGCTGTGCTGATGAGGTCATAACAAGGCCGAAATATGCAAATCTACAGCTAGTTGGGTTTGGCTTTATTGGCCTGAAACTGTCCATTATAACGACAAAACAAGTCATGTGCATTCAGTATCGCCAATTAGCTGAAACACCTGATGTTCATAAGGATCATTTGCATATATCCCATGCACCTCTGTCACAAGAGGTTTGGGAGGTCACTTATTAGAAGTTCTAGCTTTGCTGGAGTTTTCATTTTGTTTTTACTGATTGGTTTTCAGTGACCTTCTCACTCATTGTTTTTCTTTTATAATAACTTAAATTTTCATATCCATGGGTGCCCTTGGTATATTTCCACTGTACTCTTTCCAGTTTACTCATGCTTGTTTTCTTATATGGCTTCCATAGTGTCAATCCGTACTCAGTATAATTAACAATGACATCATAATTTCTGATTTCCTAGACTTTATAAATCTTTTTATACAGCCTATAGTTCTATAACTTTCATTAACCAATTGGTTGATATGATTAGAAAAACTCAAAGTTGATGGATCTGCCCATATACCCAGGTCCTTAAATGAGTCTACAGTTTCAATCACTGTGTGCTGAATTAAATATTGAACCTTCTATTTATGTCTCCCAAATCTCATATGCTTATTTTTTAATGTATTTATCAGCATATTATTCTCCTGTGCCCATATGGTCAATTTAGTTAACTTTCTTTGCAGACATGCCCTATCTGTAGCACATAATCAGTTTATCCAGTTTCAGGTCATCTGCATACAGACTGTAGAATACCTCAGATGAGAAAGATATGTCTGAAAGATACAATCTGAAGAAGTAGGGTCCTAAGACAGAGCTCAGTGGGACACCCTGACTGTAACCTAGAATTTTACCTGCCCAATTGCTGTATGATTCTTGCCATGTACTATTTGTAAGCCATGCAACTATCCATCTTCTCAAGAGTATGACAATACATAGTTGTTCTAATTTATTGATCAGTGTTTTTTATATGACCCCGTCAAATACTGAAGTTAAAGCTATAAAAATGTCATCACAGCAGAATTTTTCATTCATAGCTGTTATATTATCATTATAAAACATCATGTTACAGGTGGTAATGGATCTATTTTCAACATCTGCATGTTGATATATGGTTTCAAGTTCTAATATTTCCATTTCTGGCAATGCCTTATCCAATATTACCTTCTTCATTATTTTACACAACATGAAAAAAGATTTAAGGGTCTGTATGACTCTGGGTTTGTCCTACCCCCCTTTCCCTTAAACACAGGTTTAATAAGTGCATGTCTCCAGTCTTGAGTAATCTCCCCATATTTATACAACCTAGTAAATAATAGATATAATGGTACTGTAAGTTCTTGCTGAAGTAATCTCAGGTCATTATTACTAATTCCGTCAACTCCCTGTACTTTGTTTTGATGCAGTTTGCACAGTTCTTTTTCAATATAATCTAATTTGATATCAGTATCTGAGGTTACCTGAATATCACTAAGGCAACATATTACTCATTTTGTGGAGCCAAACTGCTTTGCATAAGATTTTGTAAACATATCTATAATCTGTTGTATCTGAGAATAAATTTTAGAATCTACACACAGAATATCAGTTTGTATGTCTTTACGCCTTCCACATCGTATGTATCTATAAAATGTTTTCCTATTATGCTCAATATCTTTATGCAAATTTTCTTCAAACTTTTATTGATCTTGTCTCGCACTATGCTTAATTTGTTTGTCCAGCTTGTTTATTTCAGTTTTCAAAGTTGTAGTTTGACCTCTTTCCCATTTCTTATATTTTTTGTCTTTCACATTTTGTTCTTATGGAAATATATCCCCCAGACATTCTTGCCTTGATCTTGGTGTTAAACTTTTTTTTGTTTTGCATTCAAACAATATCTCTTTCAAAATTTTCTACATTCCTTCTATAGTTTTTGCACCAAATGCATGTTTTGTTCCATATAATCTGTAATTTATCTTCTGTGCATTGGTTTAAATTTCAAGTTTGGAAGAATTATCTCACAACAAATTAACCTTAATAACAACATAATCACTGCATATCAACAGTGGTAAAACCTGACATAGAGCAACAGCAATTTCTTTAGGAACAAAAACAATGTCTGGTATGTTCCCTTCCCTGATAGTTTTCACAATCTCAAACAACTGTTGTTCCTAAACATACGCTGTGAATAATTTGCTTACTAATGTTGTTGAATCAATATTATTCCAGCCTGGTCCTTGTAAAATTAAGGCCCCAGTGACTATTATTCTTCTCTCCTATGTTTCATGCAAGAAATATATGAATTTCTCTAGGTCATCACCTCTTGGCTTTTGTGGTCTGTACACTCCACAAATTTTTATGTGTTCCAGGGTTGTCCTTATTGTCACTGTTATACAGTCTATAGTACTGGTGTTATCATTGAACATATAATAATTACAGGTCTCATAACTATCTGTAATCCTTCTCATAATACCTCCACCTGATTTTTTTTTTGTTCGATTGTTAAAGTAAAAACATGTATACCCTGAGAAAACTTGTTTCCAGTAACTGTTCTTTAAACATGTGTGATGCTCGTGCACTGGCCCAGCAATCAAGGAGCCTCAATCCTCACCACTAACACCAGTGAGGGGCATCCATATTGGGAAAGGATAATAAATACACACACAGTAAAGTACAATTTCCCTTAAGAGCACACAGAGATCACAGTCAGTCTGGGGCTGGTTTCTCTCTTTATCTCCAGATCCCCAATAAGACTCCCCACTGGCACAGCTATAGGGTTCAGATCTCAGCCTAGTGGGCAAACTAAAACCTCCAGTATCCTCTCTGTCCAACCAGTGCTTCATATCCCTGCCCAAGTAGCTGACACACACACACTTTGAGATAAGAGTTTATACAACCACAAAGACACTCCTGGGGAAGGCTGGCACAGGTTCTCCAGCTGTGCCCCTTTTCTGCCCAGTCTAAATGGTAGTACCAGCTGCCACCACCCACTAATATCATCTACTCAAAGGCCCTTCTGAAAGGGTGTCCAATTATTACTCTGCAATATTATTATCCAAATGGTAAGTGTGACTGAACAGTAAAGGCTTATTAGAGTGACTTGGTACAGTATCACTATATACATGCAATGTACTCTAGAGCTTAAATTAACTCTACATAAAACAGCCACAGTTGAAAGGTTTAAAAATATTTAATAATAAATAATAAAAACGCAAGAAAATATTTCTTACTACACAGTGCTAGTCAAGAGTTCAGAGATCACAGAGAAATACTTAAAATAATACAGTAGCAAAAGTTCTGACATCACAGAAAAACAAACTAGTCTAATCTTCCTATTTCCTAGCTATATCTTAGAGAAAACACAGTTCTAAAATAAACTTACATATAGAAAGAGACAGTGCTGGTGATGTTGGATGTTCTCAAGACAAAAATGCTCAGAGCTCTCTGATTCTGTCTTTTTAATTGATAACATAGAGCTGCTTCACATGACATCATTCTTCACACTTCTCTGGTGTTCATAGACTAACAGAAACTACATTTACATTCTTTACACCATGTCAGAAACCAGAGCAATAAAGGACATTTATACATGCAAATTCTAGCCATTAACTCTGGTCTTAAAACAATAGACAGGATTCCTCCCTCTAGGAATATCGGCTCAGAATTTTGACATCAAAGACAGTCATAAAATGCTTGACTTAGCTTTCTTACAGCAGAGTGCACTGTTGTTACATTTTTGCAGTTCAGTATCCAATGCAGTCTTTTCACATTTAAGAGAACAAGCCTGTGGCTTACATTAATATTTACAAATGACAGAATTATCTGGAAAATTCTATCTGGCTAGGCTGGCAGCCTTCACCTATCTTCACACCATGTTTCACAAGCAATAACAATATCAATCTTGTTGGAATGTATCAACTTTTCTAATAAAAAAACACTTTATTATTAATGCTGCTAGCATTAACAACCATCAGAGATGCATCACATGCTGCTATCTGTGAACTGTTAAATTTTTAACCTGGCAAAAATCCTGCCTTGTGTTTGTCAAATATTGTAAAATATCTACTGCAAAAATTCTCTTCCCTGATCTTGACAAAAGCATGACATCTTGTCTGAACATGTATGCCCAAAATTAGACTTGGATGCTTTACACCTTTTCATTTTTTAAAATGGGGCATTTTTTCATGTAGGTATTTACCCAAAAAATCTTTTCATTCATGGTGACCTGACTCTTCTTTCTATATGTGATTTGTGAAAAATATGCCCTAACACCTGTACAAGCTATGGTATCTAAGAGGGCTGTAAGTTCCCTACTAACAGTCAGAGAGTACTTTTGGATGAGATCATTTGTACCGACATGAATAAAAATAGATCCATACTTCCTTATATTAAGGCATTAATTTTTTGCTCCTGGCAAGCATAACACTATTTGATGTTCATTATCTTCTCTACAAATATAAGTATAATTTCCTCTAATAATTGAACTTCCAATTACAAGAATATCTTTTCTGACCACATCTGAAGAATCTTCAACTTCTAATTCAGTAATATCTGCACTGTCAGTTGTTACAAAGGAATGATCTTCATCACTGTTACTCTTAATGGAGGCAGCTTTCTATCCTAACCTCAGAGGTTCCAGGTGCTTGGGGCAATTTTTGTGAATGGTCTTTCTCCTATCTTAGATCCAGAATGTGGCTTGACGAAGAGTAGTCCATTATCCTGTGTGCTGCAGAATGTATAGTGAGTGTCTCTTACTAACAGCTTGGCTTTTAGAGGTGGGCAGTGACCTAGTGTGAGGATTTTAAAAAGGACCACATGCTCCAGGGACCTAAAACTTGCCACCACAATAAACAGAACATGCTGGAGGGATATATTCCTGTCCCAGAGACTTCCCATGCTCTGGAACAGACTATCCATTCATGTCAAGCAAAGCTCCTCATTAGCCCTCTTTAAGAAAAATCTGGACAATTGGATGGGAAATAGGAAATTCACCCCGGGGATCACTTCTGTGGCTCTGCTAGACAGGGGTGCAGGAAAATAACTTTCTTGAGTGGAGAAAGCCAGGGAACTATTTTGGCTAGGCTTAGATCGGCCCCAGGGCCGATAGCCTAGTACCTACCTATGAACCTATGATTTATATGAAGCAGCAGCAGCAGACTGCTTTAACCTTGGAGCCAGTAGAAACCTTCATAGCAGAAAGCAGTGTATGTGAGTACTGGCCAGCCAAGACGACAGAGCAACAGGTTCTGTTTTTTGCTACTTGTAGTTTGGGGTGTTTGTGCTAGAGCGAAGGCTTATAAGTGATAACACATATTGAAATTAATTTAACAACAGCACATTTTTGGCAATAGATTGTCTTGGTTTTGGAGATAGAAAATGCAATATGTTGTGCAGAGTTTTAGTTGTGCTACAGTCCCACCCTCAAAGAAATATACCTTAAACTTGGATTTTTACAATCATAAAGTAAGTAGGAAAATTATTATTGCCAGGAAACAGATTCAGTGATTATTTTATTTGTTAGTTGTTCTGCAAAGTTAACATATAGTTTGTTGAGGCATTCCAGGTTGAATGCTGTACAAATAAACTGGCAAAGTTTAATCTACAATCACAGGAAATATAGATAAGTTTCAATTTCTAATTCTGTTTGAAAATGGTTAATTCTGACAGTAGATGTCCCCCTTACATTATTATCAGGGCATTCCATATAACCTAAATGGAATGGTGCCAACTTACTTGTATAACATGCTGTACAGCATTAGACAAAACACTGCTATTTAACTTCTGAAGTCTAATAAATTCAGGTTTCTACCCGGTAAGAGTGCAGAAAGGACTGCAGTGAGAACTGAACTAAATATGTACCCTTGGAACATCATATAATCAACTTGGCCTGTAGTCTGCAATTAACAGAAGATGGTGCTGGCATTGTCAATTTGGGATTGAACCTATTACATTAGCAGGCTAACATTAGACAGAATGTTCATCAAAAGGGTAGCTTTCACTAGCGTGTGAGCAAGTGCTCAGTAAAAGCTGGTAATGTGAAATAATGCTACAGTTAAAAAAAATGTTCTTAATGCTGAAGTGAAAAAATAATCATTTAGTTAGAAATGCTTCCTTCTGCTATGTATGTCAGATGTTTTAAGTGAGGCAAATGTAGTTACTTTAAGTTGTTAACGGATGTTAGTGGTTCATCTCACTGCATATGATTAACTGGACTGTGTGTTGTACTTCCTTGTTTCCAAGTTAATCTATATAATGCTGGTGTCAGTGACTAGCTTGACTTTGATGGTGGAAGATTAGAAGGGTATGGGTTCTACTCCCATTGCAGGTGTTTATGTCATTTTTTCCACTGCTTACACTGTAGTGCAGCATATGGTATTGGGGGATGCTGCAAACCTATGTGTGGTCTCCTGCAGATGAGACATTAAACCGAGGTCCCATTTGTCTGAGGTGATGGTAGCTCAGGTAGCTGTAAAAGATCCCAAGGCATTTATCAAATAGAGTAAGGGAGTTTTGTTTTTTATATACATATATATATATATATATATATATATATATATATATATATATAGATTCACTAGACAATCTCGACGTACTGAAATGTTGAATTTCAGTACGTCGAGACTGAATAGTGGAAAGTGCAGTTACGCAAAACTGCACTATGTCAAATGCAGAAATGTCGAATCCGCTTTTGTGGTGTTGCGTTCATGATGTGTGGTGCGGTTTGTGGATTTATCTGGGGTTTCAGGTGAGTGGTGTTTGTGTAAGGGTATTGGTTCATAGGTAGGTACTAGGCTATTAGCCCTAGGGCCTATATAAGCCTAGCCAAAACGGTACCCTGGCTTTCGCCACCCAAGAAAATTATTTTCCTGTGCCCCTGTCAAGCAGAGCCACAGAAGTGATCCCCGGGGTGAATTTCCTATTTCCCATCCAATCATGAAGATTTTTCTTAAAGAGTGCTAATGAGGAGCTCTGTTTGACATAGATAGGTAGACTGTTCCAGAGTATGGGAAGTCTCTGGGGCAGGAATCTATCCCTCCAGCATGTTCTGTTTATTGTGATGACAAGGTTTAGGTCCCTAGAGCATGTAGCTCAGAGGGATTGGGATTTCTTTATGTGGAGCGTGTCCAACAGCTCTGGGTTTGACATAACTTTTTATGTTAGGCAGAGATCGCCTCTGAGTAGGCGATATGCAACGGAGTAAAGCTGGAGTTTTTTGAGATGGTCTGTGTAGGACATCTGTTTGAGGCCAGTAATCCTCTTTGTGAGGTATGTCTGCGGCCTTTCCAGTTGTTGCAGATGTCTTGTGAGGTACATACCAAAAGGGGCATTGTACTCTATAATGAGTCTAATGAGTGATGAGTAGAGGGGAACAATGACTTCTTTTTTTCTGGATGAGAAACCTTTTGTGATGAGGTGTGCCATGTAGAAGGATTTCCTGACCACTGTGGCGATGTGATTATCAAAGGAGAGACTACTGTCCACCTGTGTCCCAAGGTCTCTTATAGGTTCATAGGTTCACAGGTTGGTACTAGGCTATCGGCCCCAGGGCCTATACAAGCCTAGCCATAACAATTCCCTGGCTATTTCTTCCCACACTATTTACTTCCCTGGACCTCTGTCTAGCAGGGTGACTGACGTGATCCCTGGGGTGAATTTCCTTTCTCCTATCCAATCATCAATGTTCCTTTTGAAGAGGGCCAAAGAGGCGCTCTGCTTGACATGTATGGGCTGTCTATTCCAGAGTCTGGGGTGTCTCTGGGTCAGAAACCTATCCCTCCAGCATGTTTTGTTTATTGTGATGACAAGATTTAGATCCCTGGAGTGTGCAGCTCTGAGGGATTGGGATTTCTTTAAGTGTAGCATGTCCAACAGCTCTGGGTTTGACATGGCCTGTTATGTTAAGCAGAGTTCGCCTCGGAGTAGACGATATACAACAGAGTATAGCAGGAGAATTAGGCCTGTGATTCTTTTAGTAAGGTATTTCTGCTGCCTTTCCAATTGTTGCAGATGTCTTGAGAGGTACATACCAAATGGGGCATTGTATTCTATAATGGGTCTAATGAGGGATGAGTACAGTGGGACAATTACCTCCTTTTTTCTGGATGAAAAGCCTTTAGTGATGAGGTGTGCCATATAGAAGGATTTCCTGACTGTTGTGGTGATGTAGTTATTGAAGGTGAGACCACTGTCCACCTGTGTCCCTAAGTCTCTTATCACACTTTTGGTGTTTAGTGTACTGCCACCTATGTGATAATTCATGGGTACATGTTTTCTCCCAAAGGGGATAACTATACATTTCTTGGCATTGAGCTTGAGCCCATGGCTCTGGCACCAAGCATCTGTTTCTGTAAGGCCCTTTTGTAGAGTATCCACATCATTTGGGGATTCAATAATGGCTCCCAGTTTGCAGTCATCTGCGAACTTTGTTAGCCAGAGCCCCTTAGTGTTGGCCTGTACTTCAGAGAAGTAGATGCCAAACAAGAGAGGTCCCAGGACTGAACCCTGAGGTACTCCACTTGTCACTTGTCTGGAGCTGGATTTGGAATCAGCTACTTTTTCAGTGTGGGTTCTGTCAGTAAGCCAATTGGCAACCCATCGAGTGACGTAGGGATTAATGCCCAGCTTAGTAAGTTTATCTATGATTCCAGAGTGGGGGATGGTGTCAAAGGCCTTGTGTTATCACACTTTCAGTGTTAAGTAGACTGCCGCCTATGTGGTAGTTCATAGTGACAGAGTTTTTACCAAAGGGGATGACAATGCACTTTTTGGCATTGAGCTTGAGGCCATGGCTTTGACACCAGGCATCTGTTGCAGTGAGGCCCTTTTGTAGGATGTCCACATCGCTAGGAGTTTTGATTATGGCTCCTAGTTTGCAGTCATCTGCGAACTTAGTTAGCCAAAGACCTTCTGTGTTAGCCTGTACTTCAGAGAAGTAGATACCAAACAGGAGAGGACCCAGGACTGAACCCTGTGGTACTCCACTTGTCACTGGTCTGAATTCGGATTTGGAGTCTGCTACTTAAACAGTGTGGTTCCATCAGTAAGTCAGCTGGCAACCCATCTTGTGACATAGGGATTTATACCTAGTTTAGTGAGTTTATCTATATTTCCAGAGTGAGGGATGGTGTCGAAAGCCTTGGCGAGATCTAGATAGGCTGTATGAACCATCTTATCCTCATCTATGGCTTTGGTGATTGCTTCAAAGAAGTCTAACAGGTTTAGGAGACATGATCTGCCTTTTACAAACCCAAACTGTGTGGGGTCCAGAGTTTGGAGATTACCAATGTCTTTGTTTATGAGTTCCATGATGATACGTTCCATGGCCTTGCAGACCAGGCTCATCAGGCTAATGGGGCGGTAGTTCCTGGGGTCTGTCGTGGCTCCCCCTTTGTGGAGTGGGATAACCGTTGCAGTGCGCCATTCAATGGGCACAAAGCCTGAGGAGAGGCTTTGATTGAACATGGTACTTAGATGGGGTGCCAATTCATTCTGTAGTTCATGTAGAATGCAGCCTGGGATGTTGTCAGGTCCCATGGATGTTGTGTTCTTGGCTTTGGAGAGTGAGGTTTTTACCTGTGCAGCCGTGATTACAGGAACATTGCATTCTTCTGATATAGAGATGGACCCTTTAGGGGGTGAGAGGGGGAGTAAAGTTAGCACTGAACCTATCTGCCAGGATGTTGGCAATATCAGTTGGTTCTGTATATTAAGTGCCATTGTGCTGTAACTCAGAGCAGATCTAAGTGTTGCCATTGAGATTCTTGACATAGCTATACAATGTTTTCTGGATGTCTTTAGAATCAGTGGCGATTTTGTTTTCATAACTAGCTTTGGGTAGGGTTTTTAGTGTGCGTGAGTGAGTGTGTGTAGTGGTGTTTTTTGTGTGTTTGTGTGTTTAGTGCGACCTTGGAGTTAGAGTATATAAGTAGGGGTGGTGTGGGGGGTGCAGGGGGGCTTGCCCCCCTGCTTATAGATAGGGTAGGTGTGTTTCTGTTTTATGTAGTGTTTGTGTGTGTTGTTTTGTTTGTTTTAGTGTAGTTAGGTTGGTGTATGAGTGTGTGCTTATGTGCTGGTTTGTGTGTGTGTGTGTGTGTGTGTGTGTGTGTGTGTGTGTGTGTGTGTGTGAATAGTCGTGATTATGGTATTCGCATTTGGATTTTTGGGTATGCGGGTTTTCGACTATTCAGTCTTGAAATACTGAAATTCAGCATTTCAGTATTTCAAGATTGTCTAGTGAATCTATATATATATATATATATATATATATATATATATATATATATATATATATATATATATATATATATATATCAACACCTTTAACCTTTATTCTTATATAGACACACAGACATGTTTTGCACTTCATATTATTCATCCATTATACAAAGCAAAATTCATATTTCAGATATTTCATGCTCCCACCCTTGCTTCCATAAATATTGTCTTATTCTTATTACAACAATATAAAAATGTCATAATTTATTATACATTTACTCACATTTATACTTCTATATATTCTATACAGCTTTCTATCACTTCCCTTATCTCTTTCTCCACATTTTCATATTTCTTGTATACTATTATACTTAAATCTATATTCTGAAAACATTCATGCCAAATGTTCTGATTTAAAGGTTTCCCATACGTCACCCTTTCACATTCAGTTAATGGATGCTCTGTTGTTTCACATTCAGTTAATGCATCCTCTGTTGTTTCTTCTACTTTAACTTAGTCTCATTTTGCTGTTTAGATTTCATTTGCCCTTTTACCAGTAATATCAGCATCAGTCTCCATAAAAACTGAAGTTTTCCACATTTTTAAACCTTTCTTCTCTCTCTGTTTTATTGCTCTTTTTCACACTTCCCTAACTCTTCTCACAGCTTTATAGCTTTTTATCTTTTCATAATATATTTACATTCGTCTTTACTTTTCATATCCCCTTTACCTACTTTAAATTCCATAATTTAATTTTGCTCACAGTCATTTATTTCTACATTGTCATGCCTTGTGCTTTCTTTTCCTTTTCCCAGTTGTCACTTCTACCCACATACCTTCTATATGTCCATAACACACATCCCACACTATCTGTATTTCTACCCTTTGTGTTATATATCATCCAATGTAAATCCCTTGATGCTAAATATGCCACTGATTTTGTAAGTTCCAGTCTTCACCTTGCTTTTCCAGAATACAATATACCTGCATTAATAGGGTTCAAGCTTGACCCCCATATTACAATAAAATATCTTCCAAAGATTCCTTTTCATACACATTTTCTCCAAATACTGTTTTACTCAAACATATGCAAATTAATTAAGTATATATTTTTAATAAGCCTCACAGTAAGACGCTGTCCAGTTTGATTCTCAGAGCGTCTTCTGCATGGAGACATGCGTGAATGGGCATACCTTCGTTGAATGTTGTGCTTCAGGCCTGGCAAGCCGGTACGTAAAAATCAACTGCCAATCATTAGCGGACCAGAGTTCCTCTGTGGTGACCCCTAACCAGGAAAAGCCGAAAGACGCAAAAAATATTTTTAATAAACATTTGAATTGGCTTTCACATACTAGCTGCATTCCGTACTTCTTCTAGTGCACTTCTCCATCGTATAACAATAATTTCCTGCTTTCAAAACTGTATCCCTAACAGACTTATTTCATACCTTGAAAAATGAACTTCTCCAGTTTTATCTGTCTCTAAGACTTTTTTCTTTTATTTGTTTACTAACACCTCCTCTAACTTTATAATATTTCCTTTCCTTTATACATAATTTATTATTATTATTTTTATTTCCAGTCAAATCATCCAGGTATGCCATAAACCAAGATTTTCGCCCCTTTTATTTTTTTGCACTGTTTTCTCTGCAATCTTTTCAGTGTATAACTGCATTAATTGCTAATTTAAATAAAATGCCAGTCTTAAAGTAACCTTTTTTCTCATTCTCTTTGCCTTTCACTCACTTGCTCATCCAGTAACTAACACCTTAGTCCATATATTTTCATAGACTGACCATAACATCCCATCTATTTTGCCATTTAAGCTATTTATCTTAACATTTCCTATATGCCTTCATGTTCTGTATTATCACAATCTTTTACTTCCTTTTGCTATCCAGGATTTGAATTATGATCAGTATACTCCTCACTTACTTCCCTTCAGTTCCATGCAAACTTTAATTTATTCACTTCCTCAATCTTTTACCAAATCCACTTTTTTAATCATCATGAATAATAATTTATAATCCATATTCCCTAATGTGATTGGCCTCCATTTTTCTGTTCTCTCTTTCTGCTTTTTCATCACTACATTACAACTCCTTTTCATTTTTCTTTCCCTTTTATCCGTATGTCCCGCCATTCATTCATCAGTCTTAGTAACACTCCCACCTCCTTCTCATACAACTCTTTTTAAAGCACTGTCCCAAATCGTTCGAGCCTGAAACACTTTTTTCATTTACTTGCTTTAGTACTTTTTCATCTCTTCCATTGTTAATTACTTTTGTAACTCTTTAATAGTGTTTTAAAAGTGTTTTTTCACTGAACATTTTGCTTTTCAAATCTTTCTGATCCTTTTCTTTCCATTCATTTATTACCCTTCATATACGTGGTCTTTACATGCCCCGGTACTACATGTAAAACATTCTTCTGCCCAAAACATCTTTTTCATTCATATCTTTTCTACATAGCATTTGCCCTTTATTGCATTTTAACTTTCCCCCCAAAATGATGCATCATTTCCCCGTTGTAAAAATGTTTTATCTGTATAATATATATATTTTATTTTTACTCAGTTTCATTCATAGATTCCTTTTTCCCCAAAAATATAAAATAACACCTCATGCTCATGAATGCATTTCTTATATTCCTGTTTTTGTTATTTTCTAAACTCTTTTTTTTCTGTCATTCAATAAACATTTTGGTATTGTCTTTATACATAACTTATCATTCTGACCAGGTGTTAGAAAACATTCTCAAATGTTTATATTTATACCACCATATTTCCTTTCCTTTCTGAATTGCTCTGCCTTTCTTATATCTCCTGTAATTTATTTAATCCTTTCCACCCTCTAATAATTTCTTCATCATCTCCAATGTTTACGCATATAATCTCATGGTCCATAGAGTGTGCTACCTTTTCCCACCCTGGTTGTATCTCAAAACTTTAGACAGTTGTAAGTAGTTTACTTCTATCCCGACTGTAGGTCAGAGAGCACATGCTATGTGCTGTATCTTTAAGAAGCACATCAAAGACTGAGAGAACACATAACTATCAAGCATGTGCCATTCCTAGTGCCATTTTGAGAATGCAACCAGGAAGTAAGCATGTGTGATTATAGCAGTTAGACTGTACATAAGATACTTAAGTTAGTCAGTAAGCATCTATCGTGATGTGTTAGTATAAAATAAAACTGCTTAAACAGAACCCACTAAGACCCTTTGATTGTGTCCAAAATAGGAGAGTGACATGGTGTCAGAACTGGGATCAAAGAGAATAAGATTCCTAGCCATGAGGGTCAGGGATTACTGTGAAGGTAAACTAAAAGACATGAGTACGAAAAAGAGCCAGAAAAGAAACAAAGGTAATGAGAATATGCACAAACTACTTGTTTCATAAAAAGGACAAAACTGGGCATTACAAGGGTGCAAAACACATTATTAAACAAGCAGGAGGGATAAAAGGTTTATTAATTAAAGGAAATGTTTAAAGTAAAGTGTTTGATGAAATGAGTAACAGAAAAGTAAACTGAGCAGGTTTAAAGGCAAAACAAACATGTTTAAGGTAAAATGGGCATGTTTAGAGTAAAATGAGCACAAGAAAACTCCAATAGGCATGAAAAGAGATTAAATAAGCAAAATATTTTGAAGAGTTATTTGTGTGCAAAGTGCAACTATTTTGTGAAAGTGCAGTTGAAGTAGAGCCATATTGAAAAGTGTCTTATGCTGCCTGTGTCTATTTGTAAAGTGCCACCATTACAGAGTGTTTCTTGCACTGTACAGAATTGCCTAGAAAGGTACCACCATTTTGGGAAGCTTTCAGTGTGTTGTGTACTGTTTATTCACAAAGTTCCATTAGTTCAAATGTTGACTCTGAGCTTCTCCTGCCCAGTTCATTTACATTGTGCAGTTATTTGAAGTGCTTCTTAAAAATGATGGTAAATGATTTTAGCAATACAATAAGTTCAAAAGTATTAGCTGCCCTAGAAACTTATTTCACAAAGTCCAGTTACACAAAGGCTTGCATCATGCAGTCATTTCATGTGTTTCTTATACTGATAAGAGGTGATTTCATGCAATATAGTAATTTCAAGAATATTACAGTGCCTGAGAGATACTTATTTTGAAAAGTTCAGTTATACAGAGGCTTGTTGTGCTGTTGAGCAAAGTTACAAGTGCTGGCATAAATTTCTGGCATATGTGTACGTGTTCATGCTTATTTGCAAAACCCTTCACTGGTATGTGTTAATATGGCAGACAGATTTCGAAAGCCCTTACCACTTGTATTTGATCAGAATATTGCAGAGAATTGGAGAATATTTGAGCAAGAGTAAGATATTTTTATACAAGCAGCTTATTCAGATAAAGATGCACTCACCAAGGCATTCATTTTGCTAAATTTAGCTGGATCAGAGACCATAGAAAAAGAGCGTTCATTTGTGTATGCACCAGCAGTGTATGAAGGAGAAGGTGACAACCATTGTATTGTTTTACAGGGTGAGTCAAGGGAAGACCCAGAGTGTTTGAAGCACAAGTTCCGGGAAATGTATAACCCCCAGACAAATATTACATTAGAAAGGCATTTGTTTTACACAAGCGATCAGAAACCAGGGGAAACTTTTGCAGCATATATAACTGATCTGAGAAACAAGGCTAAAACATGTCAGTTTGGTGACTTAAAAGATGAGTTGATAAAAGATAAAAGGTATTAATAGTGCTGCTGTGAGAAAGATCTTGCTTTGTGATAGTGATTTAACATTGAGCAAAGCCGTAGAGATTTGCCAAATCTGTGACGTGACAGAAAAACATACAAGTATGCTTGCAAGTGAAAAGTGGATAGTTTTAGCAGGCTCCAGAGCAAATGTAGACAGCAAGCAATACATGGCAAACAGAAATAGGCCTACTAAGCACATTGCAGCCATAACCCTTGCTGGCTCATTAAGGAAACCATGTAGTTTTCAGCAAGTTCTAAGACCAGTTCAGTTAAAGGTGATGCACAGTACAGTACAAGCATGAATCAGCAAAACCCAAGTCCAGCTTTATTGTTAACTGTCACAGTTGTGGTGCAAATCATTTGGTCAGCAATATCACAAGTGTAAAAAATGGAACCGCTTCCAAAAAGTTTGCAACTTGGGTAAACCTTGCACAGTTATAAAGAAGGATCACACAAAAAAGCAGGTTGATCAAGTAGAGATGCAGCAGTCAGTTTTCTATGTGTACGGTGTGTCAGTAATTGGTGAAAGAGTTGATGCAATGAATTTATTGACAAAAAGTGTTTTGCATAGTCCAGATCAATGGTAAATCAACAGAGCTTAAAGTGGACACAGGTTCAAAGTGTATATCAGCAGACACATTTGCTAAAGTGAGAACTAATGAGCAACTCAATGTGGCCAGTAGTGCGAAACTTGTTGCTTATGGAGGTGAAGAGATTCAAACCGAAGGCTCAGTGATGCTTTCATGTTACCTGGCCAAGAACTGTTATGACTTGTTATTGTAAATAGTCAGAAGACCAGTACAGTCTTTGCTGGGTTTCAAAGATAGTTTGAGAATGAATCTGCTTTCTTTTACAAAAGAAGTTCATCATGTAAGTGCATCTCCTAGTTCTTATTTTTCTAAAGCCATTTTCTCAGAATATGCTGATGTTTTCGATGAAAGGTTGGGAAAACTTCCAGTAGTGTATTCCATGAAGTTAGACCCAGAGGTCACTCCAGTAGACAGACCAGCAAGAAGAGATCTGATAGCTATGCAAGACAAAGTTAAGGCTCAGTTGGATAAAATGGTGCAGCAAGGTGTAATTTGTCCAGTTACAGAACCAACTGAATGGGTATCATCTATGATAGCAGCTCACAAAAAAGGCTCAGATGAAATCAGAATATGCATTCATGCTCTGTGTTATCCAAAAGATTTGAACAAAGCATTGAAAAGACCAATGCGCACAGTCAAAGAGGTTGCAGCTCTAATACAAAATACCCCTATTCTTTTCTGCTTTTCATGCAAAGAGTTCATTTAACAAGTGATGCTTGATTGCAAATCCTCATTACTAACCACTTTTGGTATTCTGTTTGTCAGATACAGATTTCTAATGATGCCACTTGGAATAAATTCTGCAAGTGAAGTCTTTCAGTGTGCAATGGAGCAATTTTTTTCAGGTTATCCTTGGCCATAATAGTAGATGATTTATTGGTTGGAGGCAATGGTGAAGCAGAGCATGACAGAAATTTAAAGAAAGTTCTAGACAGAGCACATGAAGTGAACTTGAAGCTCAATCCTCTGAAGTGCAAATTCAGACTCTCAGAAGTTATATGTAGGTCATTTATTTACTATTACTGACTTGAGACCAGATCCAACCAAGCAAGCAGCCATTCTTGAGATGCCAGCACCAGACAGTGTTCAAGCTCTACAATGTTTCTTAGGCACGGTCAACTATTTAGGCAAATTTATACCAGACTTCAGTGAGTTGGCAGCACCTTCAAGAGAGCTAAGTTGCATGGTCATGGTTAGAACAGCACCAGAAGGAGTTTGATGACTTCAAGCAAAAAATTGCCACCCCACCTAAATTAAGATACTATGATGTGAACAAACCAGTTACTCTTTCCTGTGATGTTTCAAAATTTGGTCTAGGTGCAGTTATACTTCAAGAGGGCAGGCCAGTAGCCTATGCATCTAGAACACTTACGCAAACTGAGATGCAGTATGCTCAAATCGAGAAAGAACTTTCGGCAATGCTATTTGCATGTTCCAAGTTTCATGGTTATTTTTTGATTTCATGATTTTTTTTTGGACACTGCATCATGTATAGTGGGAGTGACTATTATTGTCTATAATGTTTTTAACTATATAGAATCATCTAGATGTGTAGCATATATATTGTAACATAGTGTAACATAGTTTGTTCTTTCAACTTATTTTGTATATTATTTCTAATGTGATTTGTACTGTATTGGATTTTACTGTATTCTTTATTGTACTTTATGTGGAGCTTTTCTCCCCGGGCCTCTGCTGAAAATGGGCTCTGTAGACCCATTCAGACCACCCTGGTAAACAAATGTCAAATAAAATGAATAAATAATTATATTTATGGTCGAGCTATTCAGATTGAGACTGATAACCAACCTTTAGTTACTATTCTAAAGAAGCCTATGCATTCAGCTCCAGTAAGGTTACAAAGAATGATGCACAAATTGCAAAAGAACAACTTCAAAATGGTCTATACAAAAGGTAAACTACTGTGTCTGGCTGATACTTTATTCAGCTCACCCAGGAATATGATGGAACAGCTTGACAGAGAAACTATTGACTTTGATATGATGGCAGTGTGTAATTTTTCTACCACTAGGCTTGATGAGTTGAGAAATCACACTAAGACTGATCTGATTTTGCAAAAGCTCAATCACTACCTTAATGTTGGATGGCCATCAAAGCAATCTAGTGTACCACTTGAACTGCAAACCTATTTTCCCTACAGAGATGAAATGTTGATGGAAGATGGCATTATTTTCAAAGGTCCTAAAATTGTTGTTCCTGCTTCCTTACAATATGAGTACATCCAGATTTTGCATTGTGGGCACCCAGGTTCTGAATCCACCAAGAGGCGAGCAAGAGAATTAGTATTTTGGTCTTCATTACTAAAATACATTGATAAAGTACTTTCTTATTGTTAAGTATATAATAGTACTAGATCACACCTGCAAAGAGAACTGCTTCAGCTACATCCAGTTCCTGGACTACCTTGGTCGACAGTAGCCACTGATATCTTTGAGTGGTACAATCAACACTACTTGGTATTGGTAGACTCTTATTCGAATTGGTTTGAGATTGATTTACTATCTAATCTAACATCTACTACTGTTATTACTAAGCTGAAACATCATTTCTCAGTCCATGGTAGTCCACACAAAGTTATTTCTGACAATGGTACTCAATTTACTAGCCAGTTGTTTCAGAAATTTGCAAGAGAATGGGACTTTGTATATGTTACTAGCAGTCTTGAGTATCCTCAGCTGAATGGCCTGGCTGAGCGAGCTGTGCAGAGTGTGAAACAGCTACTTGAAAGGCCAAGACATGACAATTCAGACATTTTCTTAAATCTTCTTAACCTTAGGAACGTACCTCGTGATGATGTTATTGGATACCCAGCTCAATGACTGCTTTCCAGGTAAACAAGAACTATGCTACCTATTACCACCAATCTACTAAAGCCTAAAGCCAGGAATAATAAGACCATCAAGGCTCAATTATTTAAGAAGCATTCAATCCAGAAGTCATTGTACGACATGTCGAGCAAACTTCTTTTTCCATTAACGGGAGGAGAAATGGTTAGACTTCAAATAGCAAAAGGTTTCGACCACATAGGGCAAGTTATTGGCAGATGTTCTGAACCAAGATCCTACCTTATAGACTCGGAAGGTACACAGTACAGGTGAAACTGTAAACATCTGTTACCTGTACCAGAATCATCATCATCACAACATTGTTATAGCAACTTAGAGTCTACTTCTTAGAGACAGATGTTCCAAGTAAATCACAGATTGAACATTTTTCAGAGACAGCTCCAGTAGTTAAGCCCAATTCCCAATTTTATATCGCACATTATGGATGAGTATCTAAGCCCAGTGTGAAATATGTATCAACATGGACTTAACTGTGTATATATCTATTATATCTTGTATTAATGCATAACTGGTAATTGTCTGTGATATCTGCATGTGAAAATATCCATAACATTGGATATTTTGTTTTTCAAGAGAGAGGATGTTGATCAGAGAGCACGTGCTATGTGCTGTATCTTTAAGTAGCACGTCAAAGACTGAGAGTGCACGTATAAATATCAAGCACGTGCCATTCCTAGTGCCATTTTGAGAATGCAGGCAGAGAGTAAGCAAAGCATGCATGAATACAGCAGTTAGTTTGTATATAAGTTACTTAAGTTAATGTCAGTAAAATTCTTTGGTGATGTGTTTGTATAAAATAAAGCTGCTTAAACAGAACCCACGAAGACTCTTCCATTGTGTCCAAAGTAGAAGAGCGACACTGACCTTTGCTGTTACATGTGTATATTGTCTTTCGAGACCTAAAGTCCACCCCTCACACTTCATCTCCCTACCTCTTTTTACATCTTGTACTATATTGCCTACTCATTTTTGTAAATTACACTGAAATTCTCCCACCACAATAATGTCCACATTCACTATAACATTTTTTTTTAATTAATTTGAGTTCTTTCTCTTACACTTGTGCACATATATGTAACTACCACTTCTACTACTCTCTTAATTCTGATATCACAAATTTACATTCTTCTTAGGATTACCATAATAATGTCCAACACTTCTTTTGTCTTTTTGTTTAACAAAATTGCAATTTCTGAGCATGCTTCCTTTCAAAACTTGCAAATTATCTTTTTACCCCAGTAGTGCTATTAATTACAATTTATATGTTATTTTTTCCAGAAGTCTTACAACTTCCAAGCATATTAAAGTTGCCTTTTTATCCTCACACTACTTTATTTTTGTACTGCTCAGATTTAGAAATTTTGTACTGCTCAGATTTAGAAATATAACAGTATAATTATCCCGTTCCTATTTTATGTAGTTTTCTTTACCTCTGTTTGTAATTTACTTTTCTTCATCGTATTTCTGACAGAATTTGTGTCTTCTTTATTTCCTACAGTCACACTTTGTTCTTCATTTTCTTCAACCATATCATAATGCTTTTCTACTTGGGCATTACACACAGTTTCTCCTTCTTTATCAATATTCCCCTTTACAACAACAGATTAATGTTCATGCATTTCATCTGTAAGCAATCCATTAGTATTATCATGCAATTCATCAGTTTCATTTCTCCAATTTTCCTTTCCACTCCACCTCACTTCCATCTTCATAATTTACTTCATTTAATAGTGGATAATAAAACCAAAATATTCAACAACATTTTCTGCAATATCGCTTCACTGTTTCTATTAGAATGCCCAAATTCTCAACATTGGTCACTTATTAGAGCCTATGTCAGGTGTGAGTGATCACTAGGAAAAAAAAGTTTTAGGCTTGTTACAGAATGTTTTAGACTTTTCTCCCATTTAAAAAAAAAAACACACTTGGTAGGTGACTCATTCTTCTGTTTTTAACAAACCCACCCGTGCTGTTCATGCTCCCTACCATAGTTTCCTTTAATCTGTATTTTTGTTGATTTCAAACATAGGCTGATAGTATTCTGAGACACACATTTGTAACTCATAGTCAAATATACTGGCAGTCTTGAATTGCACAACTAGTCCTTTCTTTTGCTCTAGATTTGCTTCTCTCATTAAATAATTCTTCTGCGGAGGACAAAAAATATTTTCACATTCCCACAAAACCTCTGCTAATTGAAATGCTTCAAATGTTACTTTGCAAAATGTTTCTGAGTCCAAATGTATCAGAGCTCTCATAATTTTTATACAAATGCTATGTATATATGGAAAAGTTATTTTTGGGCAGAAGAATGCTTTATATGTATAACTGGGGCATGTAAAGACCATGTATATGAAGGGAAAACAAAGGATTGGATATAAAAGGATCAGAAAGATTTGAAAACAAAATGTTACTGTCTAAAGGTATGAGATATAACCGGGGTGGACCACATGTATATGAAGGGAAAACAAAGGATTGGATATAAAAGGATCAGAAAGATTTGAAAACAAAAAGTTACTGTCTAAAGGTTTGAGATATAACTGGGGTGGACCATGAGATTACATGACTAAACACTGAAGATGATGAAGGTGCACCAGCCTATCCCTAAAAAAAAAAATACCTATCGATAGGTTGTCCATTTTTAGTATTTATTCTCACTTCAGGATGTACCCACAGTGGTGGTGCTGTGGTAGCGTTGTCGCATCACAGTTGGACATTGCCCGTTCGATTCTCAGTTAGAGCGTCTTCTGTGTGGCGACATGCGTGAATGGGCATTCCTTTGTTGTTTTAGGCCCGGCAAGCCAGCATGTAAAAATCTACTGCCAATCATTAGCGGACTGGAGTTCCGCTGTGGCGACCCCTAACCGGGAAAAGCCGAAAGACACAACATTCTCGTTTCAGGATGTGGAAGGCTGTATTTTCCATTGAATGTTAACTACGACTGCAGCATATGACATCCCTAGCACTATATTCCTTGTGTTTGTCTCATTCTCCCTTTTCCATTTTTTAGTTGCTTTCTACCACATAATTCAAATTGGTGTTTACTCTTTTCTTTTGATGGTAAAATCCATTCTTTGACTGCTCTCTTGTACTTGATCGACACATTTCTCTACCATTTTTCCTCAAGATGCTGTGGAATTATCATCTGCATCTGCCTTTGTTATTATTTTTACCAGCACTTCATCCTCTATGCCTTAACCTGAAAATAAACAGTTGTTTGCTCATTACTTTGTACACTTCTGTCCTTCACTTCCACAACCTCAGGTTTCTCCAGCTCACTGCTTGAGTTGGGTTCCGCCATCTTGCTCAACAGCTTTCTACCACCATCTGGTGGTAAAAATACAGGAGAATTCCTCGTTGCCCTGACCAAATCTCACCTAGCATCTCAGGTCTCTTCCTCAAACATATAACTGGCCTAGTTGGAGTAATTTTGAAAACAAAAAATAAAAAAGTAAAATGGATACCTTACTCCTCTAGCATAATTTGAATAAGTAAAGTAATTAATAACAAAATTTGACACTCACATATTTACCATTGAGCTATTATTTGTAAAATAGAAGGGAAGACAAACAGAAGGCCCACTAAATTGGAGAGCTCATGGTATTCTAAAAGGTATAAGTAAATGGAGAACAGACATATATGCCTTTGTGTTCAGGTATTCTAAATTATATCAGTAAGCTGGTTCATTATTTATTGTTAGTTGATGTCCACAAGGGTGGAACCTGTTTTTAATAATGGTCTGGACAGAAAAGCTAAATAAAAATGCATGCTTGCAAAAGAAGTCAGTTACAGTAAGAAACCAATAGAATCAGGGTATGGCTGCAGTGGCGGATTTAGGCTTTGGTGCAGGGGCGCGCGCCTCCCCCTTTTTAAACTGATTCTGTAGCTTGGCTAGGACATCAGAAAACAGTAACATAAAGTAGCTTTTAAAAAAAAAAAAAAAAAAAAGTACGTACATATTTGGTGTTGGCTCCTTTAAGGAGGACACCAGACACGCGGAAGTGAGCTCATGGTATATCCGGCTGGCTGCGAGCGGGAAATGTGCGGAGCATTTCAAAATTGAAAGCATTTTCAAGGGGCTATGTGTTTTTCTTCTCAGCATTGCTTCTTTCGTCGGTAAGAGACCAGCCTGCCCTGCCAATCGAAGCGTGCGTCTGTAATGCATGCAAAACAGGATTCTCTTTTGGAATGTAAGTAAAACTACTTTGCCAACAATAAAGATGTAAACTAACAATTTACGGTGTTTCCTGCAGTTGTTTTCAAGCTAGGGCACCAAAAACTGTAGGGCAAGTGTGACGAGTGGCCCCACCCCACTTTTGCACCCTAAGCAGCTCACCTTGCATAAAAAAAAAAAAAAAAAAAAAAAAAAAAAAGATGCTGAATACCTTCTTCTTCATGCATATTCACATCTGCGTAGTTGCTTGCTGCTGGCTTGCCCTCCTCTTGCATTGCCAGTCATGGAAAAAAAAAGACTTCTGACCGCAAAGTATAAACTTTGTTTCTGCAGTTGTTTGCCCTTTCCCATGCTGGTTGGTGACCTGGCCTGCTTACCTGGCTCTTCACTGCTCTCTGACTAACTGGAAATAAGATACTTCTATAATAAACCATCCACCACACCTCTTGCATTGGAAAGTAAGTCGTCATAATGACGTTACTTAGTTAAATGTTGGTTCTTTGCTTTTTATTTTTCCTTAGGTATGTCGAGGGAATAGTTTGGTTCAATACTTGGGAACTTACACATCAATGGCAGGCAGTAGCCTGATTTTAGGGTTTTGTAAGGGAGCTTAAGGAGGCAACCCAGAAGTGAGTCACACTACTGGGGATAGGTAGGTAGCTATTTGCATTTCTTGTAAGAGTAAGACATGGCAATGATGTGATTGCTGATCAGATTTTTCTTTTTTAAGAGTCTGAGACATCTTAAGACATAAATGACTCCCTTGCTGTTACATGAAAAACGTCCCCTTGGTACATATTTGATTTTATTCATATATTCAAAGGAACATGTTATATATTTGCAAATAGAACAACTGTTGCATTTATAAGTGCCCATAGTTGTTGGACAAACACTTAAGTTTTTTTGGTAAGACAAAATTTCCATGCACAAGCATGTCCTTTAAACTTCTTTCCCATTTGTATGACATCATAAGGTGCTTACTCAAAATTTTACTCAAATCCCCATCTTTGTGGAGAAAATTCCAATAGTATCTTTCAATGCTACTAACTTCTTCACTTTGAATGTTATATGTGCTAACAAAATACATTTATTCATTCTTGTTTCCACCATTCTCTCTAAACCCCCCCCCCCATTGACCCACAGCCTATCACTAACATTACTTTTTGATTTTAACACAAAAAGTTTTTGCTTAGCTTTTTCTAATGCTTTCCTACTATAACCTCTATTATAAAACATAATGGAAGTATTATATATTTCTTCCAACAAATTTGTCTCAACATTACATATTCTAGATAATCTTAAAATTGACCACATCATATAATTTACCATTAACCTGGCAAGTCTGATGTGCAAAGCTATGGAATGCATCATCATGGACCTAATAAACAAGGATATAAGGAATTTACAAACTCTGGATTACACACATTTTGGTTTTGTGAAGGGTAGAGCATGCTTGCTCAACTTGGTCAACTTCTTTGAGTCAGTCACCAGAGCTGTGGATGAAAGCAAGGTGGTTCATACAGCCTACCTTGACCTGGCCAAGGCCTTTGATACCATTCCCCACTAAGAAATCATAGAAAAACTCACTAAGCTAGGCATCAACCCCTATATCAGTAGGATGGGTTGCAAACTGGCACACAGATGGAACCCACAGTGTGAAAGTAGCTGACTCTAAGTCAGACTGCCTACCAGTCACGAGTGGAGTCCCACAGGGATCGGTCCTGAGTCCTCTCCTGTTTGGTATCTACTTCTCAGAAGTCCAGGCCAACACAAAGGGACTCTGGATGACAAAATTCACAGATGACTGCAAGTTGGGAGCCATTATTAACTCCTCAAGTTATGTTGACATCCTACAGAAAGGCCTCACTGAGACCAAAGACTGGTGTTAGAACCATGGCCTTAAGCTCAATGCCAAAAATTGTGTCATCATCACCTTTGGGAAAAACTCAGTTCTCATGAATTACCACATCGATGGTAGTCTACTGAACACAGAAGGCGTTATAAGAGATCTGGGAACACAGGTTGACGGCAACCTCTCTTTTGACCACCACATTGCCACTATTCTCAGAAAGTCCTTATCTGTGGCACATTTCATTACTAAGGGTTTTGCATCCAGGAAGAAAGAGGTCATTGTCTCCCTCTACTCTTCCCTCATTAGACCAATCATCGAGTACAATACCCCATTTGGCATGTACCTCACTAAACACCTGCAACAACTGGAGATGCTGCAAAAGTACCTCACAAAGAGGATCCTAGGCCTTAAACACTTGTCTTATATGGACAGACTCAAAAAACTCCAACTATTCTCTGTCTCATATCGCCTACTTAGAGGCGATCTCTGCATGTCTGACCCAGCTCTGTTAGAAATGCTACATCTAAAGAAATTCCAATCCCTCCACACCACATGCTCCAGAGACCTCAACCTCATTACCACAATCAACAGAACGTGCTGGAGGGACAGCTTCATAACCCAGAGACTGCCCGTGCTATAGAATAAACTTTCCACACATGTCAAACAGAGCACCTCACTGGCCCTCTTCAAGAGAAATCTTGATGAGTGGATGGGAAATAGAAAAATCCCCCTGGGGATCACTCCGTGGCTCTACTCGACAGAGGCACCAGGAACTAAGGTTGGGTGGCACAAAACCAGGGTAATCCTATGGGCTAGGCTTGTAAAGGCTCCAGGGCCATTAGCCTAGTACACACCTATGAACCTATATGGCAAAGATGATAGAACATGGGGGGATGACAACTAGTAACATACAGGTACTGGCTTCCATCTAAGAATTTCCTATGTACCCTGTACAAGTTTTGCCATTATCCAAACCCTTAAGTGTCAGATCTAGATAAAACATCTGGGTTCCATATTGTAGCCCATCAAAAGACAAATTGAATGTATTTTGTTGTAAATCAGCAACAAACTGCAAACTTTCACTCTTACCCCCTTCACATATAAAAATTAAATCATCTATAAAATGAAAATAATATTTTACATAGTGTGTGTGTATGTGTGTGTGTGTGTGTGTGTGTGTGTGTGTGTGTGTGTGTGTGTGTGTGTGTGTGTGTGTGTGTGTGTATATGTGTGTGTGTATGTGTGTGTGTGTGTGTGTGTGTGTGTGTGTGTGTGTGTGTGTGTGCATGTGTGCGTGTGTGTGTGTACGTGTTGGTGCATGTTTGTGTGTATGTGTGTGTGTCTTGTGTAGTGGTAGCATTATGGGAAGGGTTTTTTGAGGTAAGTTGTACGGTTAGTGTTGGGGGTGCGGGCAGAGTTAGGATTACCATGCATTCGGGGCCTGACAATATATAAAAGTGTACAAAACCATGTACAAATATTGAAGCAACCCTGAGTAAACAATTACAGGAACTGTAAGATGCTTTGTCCTATATACATTTAAGTACTGCACACACATAAAAGTACAAGCACTTAATAGTGCTCACCTCCCAAATTGAGCTGGGCCATACATGATAGCCCTGGAGTAAATTTGTAACTACCATCAAATAATCAAGATTAGCAATAACGGCAGACAAAGTAGTGCTTTGCTTAGCCTGTAGTGGAAACTTATTCCATAGGCTGTGCATATGTTGATTTAGGAACCTACCCTTCCAGCGAGTCTTGTTTATTTGTTGGTGTAGATTTAGATCCATAGTGTGGGTGCTTGTAGGGCCACTGGTTTTGCAAAAAAACAGGAAGTCAAACAGGACTGGGTGTTTCTGGCTTGTAAGGTCAGGTACTGGTCACCATGGAGCAACTGGCAGGTTACTGAGTATAAGAAGAACTGTGTTAATCTGTTGGCAGGCTACTGAGTATAAGAAGACCTGTGTTAATCTGTTGGCAGGCTACTGAGTATAAGAAGACCTGTGTTAATCTGTTGGCAGGCTACTGAGTATAAGAAGACCTGTGTTAATCTGCTAACAGGCTACTGAGTATAAGAAGACCTGTGTTAATCTGTCGGCAGGCTACTGAGTATAAGAAGAGTTGTGTTAATCTGACGGCAGGCTACTGAGTATAGGAAGAGTTGTGTTAATCTGTTGGCAGGCTACTGAGTATAAGAAGAGCTGTGTTAATCTGTTGGCAGGCTAATGAGTATAAAACGAGTTGTGATAATCTGTTGACAGGCTACTGAGTATAAGAAGAGCTGTGTTAATCTCTCAGCAGGCTACTGAGTATAAGAAGAGTTGTGTTAATCTGTCGGCAGGCGACTGAGTATAAGAAGAGCTGTGATAATCTGTTGGCAGGCTACTGAGTATAAGAAGAGTTGTGTTAATCTATCGGCAGGCTACTGAGTATAAGAAGAGTTGTGTTAATCTGTTGGCAGGCTACTGAGTATAAGAAGAGTTGTGTTAATCTGTTGGCAGGCTACTGAGTATAAGAAGAGCTGTGTTAATCTGTCAGCAGGCTACTGAGTATAAGAAGAGCTGTGTTAATCTGTCAGCAGGCTACTGAGTATAGGAAGAGTTGTGTTAATCTGTCGGCAGGCTACTGAGTATAAGACGAGTTGTGTTAATCTGTCGGCAGGCTACTGAGTATAAGAAGACCTGTGTTAATCTGTCGGCAGGCTACTGAGTATAAGAAGAGTTGTGTTAATCTGTTGGCAGGCTACTGAGTATAAGAAGAGCTGTGTTAATCTGTCAGCGGGCTACTGAGTATAGGAAGAGTTGTGTTAATCTGTCGGCAGGCTACTGAGTATAAGAAGACCTGTGTTAATCTGTCAGCAGGCTACTGAGTATAAGAAGAGTTGTGTTAATCTGTTGGCAGGCTACTGAGTATAAGAAGAGCTGTGTTAATCTGTCGGCAGGCTACTGAGTATAAAAAGAGCTGTGTTAATCTGTTGGTAGGCTAATGAGTATAAAACAAGTTGTGATAATCTGTTGACAGGCTACTGAGTATAAGAAGAGTTGTGTTAATCTGTCAGCAGGCTACTGAGTATAAGAAGAGTTGTGTTAATCTGTCGGCAGGCTACTGAGTATAAGAAGAGTTGTGTTAATCTGTCGGCAGGCTACTGAGTATAAGAAGAGTTGTGTTAATCTTTTGGCAGGCTACTGAGTATAGGAAGAGTTGTGTTAATCTGTCGACAGGCTACTGAGTATAAGAAGAGTTGTGTTAATCTGTCGGCAGGCTACTGAGTATAAGAAGAGTTGTGTTCATCTGTCGGCAGGCTACTGAGTATAAGAAGAGTTGTGTTAATCTGTCAGCAGGTTACTGAGTATAAGAAGAGCTGTGTTAATCTGTTGGTAGGCTAATGAGTATAAAACGAGTTGTGATAATCTGTTGACAGGCTACTGAGTATAAGAAGAGCTGCGTTAATCTGTCAGCAGGCTACTGAGTATAGGAAGAGTTGTGTTAATCTGTCGGCAGGCTACTGAGTATAAGAAGAGTTGTGTTAATCTGTCGGCAGGCTACTGAGTATAAGAAGAGTTGTGTTAATCTGTCGGCAGGCTACTGAGTATAGGAAGAGTTGTGTTAATCTGTCAGCAGGCTACTGAGTATAAGAAGAGCTGTGTTAATCTGTCGACAGGCTACTGAGTATAGGAAGAGTTGTGTTAATCTGTCAGCAGGCTACTGAGTATAGGAAGAGTTGTGTTAATCTGTCGGCAGGCTACTGAGTATAAGAAGAGTTGTGTTAATCTGTCAGCAGGCTACTGAGTATAAGAAGAGTTGTGTTAATCAGTTGGCAGGCTACTGAGTATAAGAAGAGCTGTGTTAATCTGTCGGCAGGCTACTGAGTATAAGAAGAGTTGTGTTAATCTGTCAGCAGGCTACTGAGTATAAGAAGAGCTGTGTTAATCTGTCGGCAGGCTACTGAGTATAGGAAGAGTTGTGTTAATCTGTCGGCAGGCTACTGAGTATAAGAAGAGCTGTGTTAATCTGTCGGCAGGCTGCTGAGTATAGGAAGAGTTGTGGTAATCTGTTGGCAGGTTACTGAGTATAAGAAGAGCTGTGTTAATCTGTTGGCAGGCTACTGAGTATAAGAAGAGCTGTGTTAATCTGTCGGCAGGCTACTGAGTATAGGAAGAGTTGTGTTAATCTGTTGGCAGGCTACTGAGTATAAGAAGACCTGTGTTAATCTGTCGGCAGGCTACTGAGTATAAGAAGAGTTGTGTTAATCTGTCGGCAGGCTACTGAGTATAGGAAGAGTTGTGTTAATCTGTCGGCAGGCTACTGAGTATAGGAAGAGCTGTGGTAATCTGTCGGCAGGCTACTGAGTATAAGAAGAGTTGTGTTAATCTGTCGGCAGGCTACTGAGTATAAGAAGAGTTGTGTTAATCTGTCGGCAGGCTACTGAGTATAGGAAGAGTTGTGTTAATCTGTCAGCAGGCTACTGAGTATAAGAAGAGCTGTGTTAATCTGTCGGCAGGCTACTGAGTATAGGAAGAGTTGTGTTAATCTGTCAGCAGGCTACTGAGTATAGGAAGAGTTGTGTTAATCTGTTGCCAGGCTACTGAGTATAAGAAGAGTTGTGTTAATCTGTCAGCAGGCTACTGAGTATAAGAAGAGTTGTGTTAATCAGTTGGCAGGCTACTGAGTATAAGAAGAGCTGTGTTAATCTGTCGGCAGGCTACTGAGTATAAGAAGAGTTGTGTTAATCTGTCGGCAGGCTACTGAGTATAAGAAGAGTTGTGTTAATCTGTCAGCAGGCTACTGAGTATAGGAAGAGTTGTGTTAATCTGTCAGCAGGCTACTGAGTATAAGAAGAGCTGTGTTAATCTGTCGGCAGGCTACTGAGTATAAGAAGAGTTGTGTTAATCTGTCAGCAGGCTACTGAGTATAGGAAGAGTTGTGTTAATCTGTCAGCAGGCTACTGAGTATAAGAAGAGCTGTGTTAATCTGTCGGCAGGCTACTGAGTATAGGAAGAGTTGTGTTAATCTGTCAGCAGGCTACTGAGTATAGGAAGAGTTGTGTTAATCTGTCGGCAGGCTACTGAGTATAAGAAGAGTTGTGTTAATCTGTCAGCAGGCTACTGAGTATAAGAAGAGTTGTGTTAATCATTTGGCAGGCTACTGAGTATAAGAAGAGCTGTGTTAATCTGTCGACAGGCTACTGAGTATAAGAAGAGTTGTGTTAATCTGTCGGCAGGCTACTGAGTATAAGAAGAGTTGTGTTAATCTGTCAGCAGGCTACTGAGTATAAGAAGAGCTGTGTTAATCTGTCGGCAGGCTACTGAGTATAGGAAGAATTGTGTTAATCTGTCGGCAGGCTACTGAGTATAAGAAGAGCTGTGTTAATCTGTCGGCAGGCTACTGAGTATAGGAAGAGTTGTGTTAATCTGTCGGCAGGCTACTGAGTGTAAGAAGAGCTGTGTTAATCTGTCGGCAGGCTACTGAGTATAGGAAGAGTTGTGTTAATCTGTTGGCAGGTTACTGAGTATAAGAAGAGCTGTGTTAATCTGTTGGCAGGCTACTGAGTATAAGAAGAGCTGTGTTAATCTGTCGGCAGGTTACTGAGTATAGGAAGAGTTGTGTTAATCTGTTGGCACGCTACTGAGTATAAGAAGACCTGTGTTAATCTGTCGGCAGGCTACTGAGTATATGAAGAGTTGTGTTAATCTGTCGGCAGGCTACTGAGTATAAGAAGAGCTGTGTTAATCTGTCGGCAGGCTACTGAGTATAGGAATAGTTGTGTTAATCTGTCAGCAGGTTACTGAGTATAAGAAGAGCTGTGTTAATCTGTCGGCAGGCTACTGAGTATAGGAACAGTTGTGTTAATCTGTCAGCAGGCTACTGAGTATAGGAAGAGTTGTGTTAATCTGTCGGCAGGCTACTGAGTATAAGAAGAGTTGTGTTAATCTGTTGGCAGGCTACTGAGTATAAGAAGAGCTGTGTTAATCTGTCAGCAGGCTACTGAGTATAGGAAGAGTTGTGTTAATCTGTCGGCAGGCTACTGAGTATAAGAAGACCTGTGTTAATCTGTCAGCAGGCTACTGAGTATAAGAAGAGTTGTGTTAATCTGTTGGCAGGCTACTGAGTATAAGAAGAGCTGTGTTAATCTGTCGGCAGGCTACTGAGTATAAAAAGAGCTGTGTTAATCTGTTGGTAGGCTAATGAGTATAAAACGAGTTGTGATAATCTGTTGACAGGCTACTGAGTATAAGAACAGTTGTGTTAAACTGTCGGCAGGCTACTGCGTATAAGAAGAGTTGTGTTAATCTTTTGGCAGGCTACTGAGTATAAGAAGACCTGTGTTAATCTGTCGGCAGGCTACTGAGTATAAGAAGAGTTGTGTTAATCTGTCGGCAGGCTACTGAGTATAAGAAGAGCTGTGTTAATCTGTCGGCAGGCTACTGAGTATAGGAAGAGTTGTGTTAATCTGTCAGCAGGTTACTGAGTATAAGAAGAGCTGTGTTAATCTGTCGGCAGGCTACTGAGTATAGGAACAGTTGTGTTAATCTGTCAGCAGGCTACTGAGTATAGGAAGAGTTGTGTTAATCTGTCGGCAGGCTACTGAGTATAAGAAGAGTTGTGTAAATCTGTCAGCAGGCTACTGAGTATAAGAAGAGCTGTGTTAATCTGTCGGCAGGCTACTGAGTATAGGAAGAGTTGTGTTAATCTGTCGGCAGGCTACTGAGTATAAGAAGAGCTGTGTTAATCTGTCGGCAGGCTACTGAGTATAGGAAGAGTTGTGTTAATCTGTTGGCAGGTTACTGAGTATAAGAAGAGCTGTGTTAATCTGTTGGCAGGCTACTAAGTATAAGAAGAGTTGTGTTAATCTGTTGGCAGGCTACTGAGTATAGGAAGAGTTGTGTTAATCTGTTGGCAGGCTACTGAGTATAAGAAGACCTGTGTTAATCTGTCGGCAGGCTACTGAGTATATGAAGAGTTGTGTTAATCTGTCGGCAGGCTACTGATTATAAGAAGAGCTGTGTTAATCTGTCGACAGGCTACTGAGTATAGGAAGAGTTGTGTTAATCTGTCGGCAGGCTACTGAGTATAAGAAGAGTTGTGTTAATCTGTCAGCAGGCTACTGAGTATAAGAAGAGTTGTGTTAATCAGTTGGCAGGCTATTGAGTATAAGAAGAGCTGTGTTAATCTGTCTGCAGGCTACTGAGTATAAGAAGAGTTGTGTTAATCTGTCGGCACGCTACTGAGTATAAGAAGAGTTGTGTTAATCTGTCAGCAGGCTACTGAGTATAAGAAGAGCTGTTTTAATCTGTCGGCAGGCTACTGAGTATAGGAAGAGTTGTGTTAATCTGTCGGCAGGCTACTGAGTATAAGAAGAGCTGTGTTAATCTGTCGGCAGGCTACTGAGTATTGGAAGAGTTGTGTTAATCTGTTGGCAGGTTACTGAGTATAAGAAGAGCTGTGTTAATCTGTTGGCAGGCTACTGAGTATAAGAAGAGCTGTGTTAATCTGTTGGCAGGCTACTGAGTATAGGAAGAATTGTGTTAATCTGTTGGCAGGCTACTGAGTATAAAAAGACCTGTGTTAATCTGTCAGCAGACTACTGAGTATAAGAAGAGTTGTGTTAATCTGTCGGCAGGCTACTGAGTATAAGAAGAGCTGTGTTAATCTGTCGACAGGCTACTGAGTATAGGAAGAGTTGTGTTAATCTGTCGGCAGGTTACTGAGTATAAGAAGAGCTGTGTTAATCTGTCGGCAGGCTACTGAGTATAAAACGAGTTGTGATAATCTGTCGGCAGGCTACTGAGTATAAGAAGAGCTGTGTTAATCTCTCAGCAGGCTACTGAGTATAGGAAGAGCTGTGTTAATCTGTCGGCAGGCTACTGAGTATAGGAAGAGTTGTGTTAATCTGTCGGCAGGTTACTGAGTATAAGAAGAGCTGTGTTAATCTGTCAGTATAGCTGAAGGATTAGGGCCTTTATCTTTCTTTGTTAAAAATCAATGGGACTTTTCCAGTTGAGAGATATGCTCTCATATCACATATCAAAGTGGGCAATGAATGACAAAATGAATTTTATGGCTCTTGAAGATATTGTCTTAGAAATTAACTGGGCCAGGTAGAAGGATTTCCTTACTATGATGAATACATGATGATGAAACCAGAAAGAAAGACGTAGAGAAAGTTTCCGCATAAGCACTCGGGTGTCTCATGATTGTACCTGTCTGAAGAGGAGTGCCATTTATAACATTATTTATTTATGTATTTGCTTTTGTTAACCAGGAAAGTCCACTGGGAAAGTAGTTGGTTTTAGGATAGGTAATCCATGAGTTGAATTTGAATACATTTTTCCATTATTTTAGAAATAAGAGATAGAATGGCTATAGGGTGGAAATTTGAGATGTCTGAATTATTACCATCTTTATGTAAGGGTATGATATAAGCTTTCTTCCAAATGGATGGTACATAGGCTTCTTGGATAGCTCTGTTTATGAGAATGCTTATGGGGTAGCTGATGGATTTGGCAGACATTTGAAGGTATTCTGGGGTAAACTGTCTGGGGCGGTACTATCGGGTTTGAGTTTTAGCAGGAGTTTAGAAATAGTGGAAGTGGGAACATGAGAGAAGGAGAAAGACTGGTGGGAAAGCTTTTCTGGGGTATGGTTTGTAGAAGTGGGGTTGCTGTTGTGAGTAGCTGTAGGAAAGGTGGAAGCAAGTTTGGATACAGTGTCTAGGAAGTAGGAGTTGAAAAGGGTAACTAGTTCAGCAGGGGTTTTGTCAGGGTTTGGGCAAGGATTGCTTTTGGTGCCAGGGTTTAATAGATTGGAGACTGAATTCCAGAACTGTTTTGGGTTATAGTTGTTTGTTTTGGAGATGGAAGTAGTACTGTTTTTTATCATTAAAAACTAGACGCTTTACTTGATTGCGGAGTTGTTTGAAAAGCTGGAGATTTATGGGGGGTTTTACTATTATGCCATTTTTTCCATGTTCAGTCTCTGGTATTCATACATATTTTTGTGTCTCTAGAAAGCCAAATTGCGTGATTTGCTTTGATTCTCTTATTCCGGAGGGGGGCCATTCTATTGAGTATACTGAGGAAAAAGTTGCATTGACAAATTCAACTGCTTCATCTAGATGCAAATACTTTAGAATGTTCCAATTGATTTTGCTTAATGTTTCATTGAAGCTTATGGGGTTGATGTTAGTTAGCCATCTAGAGGGACTGTACTTGGTGCTCATGTAAGGTTGAGGAGATGGCACGTGTTATATAGGCAGGCAGATGGTCACTGATATTGCAGGGTAGAGTTCCTGCAGATGTAATTTTGTTGGGATCGGACACTAAGACCCAGTCAAGTAAGGTGCCTTTGTTAGTGTTATTGCTAGGCCTGGTTATGGTAGTAATGAGCTGAGTGAAGTTATAGAGGTTGATGGAAGCATTTGGAGAAGGATTTGTATGGTCTAGTTAATTTATGTTGACATCCCCTAGGATTATAGTTTCACTGTGGATATTATTTGAGGTTCAGGCTAATATTTCTTCTAAGACAGAAACATTGTTGTCTGGTGGAATATAAATGGCTATCTGGCACATACTTTTGAAATCATTAAGTTTTAGATGTGTAATGATGAGTTCAGCTGCAGAGAACTGGGAAATGCAGTTTGGGTAAGGAATGATGGTGAAAGAGTTAGGATAAAGAAGAGCAACTCCTCCCCCTTTCTTGCATGGTCTATCAGACCTTAGGCAGGAGAAACCTTGAGGGAGGAACTCTATGTCTTTTATATGTGGTTTTATCCATGTCTCGGTTATGGCAATTATGTTGGGTCTGGAATGTGCTATCCAGGCATGGAATTCTGGAATTTTGTTTCTGATGCTTTGTATATTAATGGTAGTGAGCTTTATAACATATGAAGTGTGAACAGCTTTTTTGTCAAACTGTGCTGTGCTGTACATTTTTGCATTTAGTCTGAGACCGTTTTCAGTACACCAAGTATTTGTATATTCCAGCCCTGGCTGGGGCAGAGGGATGGAGATTTCTTACAATGTTTTATTATTTTCCTTATTTTATTATACAGTTTATTAATACAGGAGTTCCACCAGAGAGGTTTATTCCTATATTTATCATTATATTTAGGACAGGAGGGTGTGGGCTTATCTTTGTAGTTATTTAAGTGATGGTAAAAACTGGAGGTGAATGTGGCATGCCTCTTAGCTGGTTCTGTTTGTGGGTGAGTTTTGAGAATTTTGTGTAGGTCTTGTACAAGGTGAACTACATTTACCATGGAGAAGCCCTGAGGTCAAATGAAATAAAATAGGCTCCAGGTTATTATCTGCAGAAACATGCCCTGCCTCAGATATGCACTTTAATGTAAAATGTGAGCCACAGACTTACAGGTACTAAGAGAAAGGGCAGAAACAGCACTGTCATCAAGTGCAGTACTGTCATTTGCTTCAGGTTTGAATCTGGCTTGGTCAGCTGTCAAATCCGTATAAAATGGATTTTAATTGAAGTCTGTTTTTGATCATTCAGACACATCAGGAAAGGATCTGTGTCCGCCACTAATCATGTGAGACATAACAGAGTATCCCAATATATTTCTAATTTAGCATTTATGGAGTAAGCATCAGCTCTAGTTTTGTATGATTTTGCACATCTGCAAAATGAACAGCATCAGAACCACTAGACCCAAAGATTTAACTTTTCTTGTGACATAAATAAAGCATGTTGGCAAGACAGATATGTGTCTGGTGATCCCCATGCTCTGGAACAGGCTCCCCATCCATGGGAAGCAGAGTCCATACCTAACCCTGTTTAAATTTAACCTTGACTAATGCATGAGAAATCAGAAATTCATCTCAGGTCTGGCCCTCATGTCCTTGATAAACAGAGGCAGACAGTTATGCCAAAACTACTCCCCCCACATAACCTCTAGAAACTTCCTAACATTGATCCTCCTAATAAATGCCCATGATACACAGGGACACAATTGGGTTGGAGTGCAAAGCTAGGCTTATAAAAGCCCTGGTGGTCATTAGCATTATATACACCTATGGACCTATAAACCTATGAGAGGGTCTTTACTACAGTGGGGGGATATCCTTTCCACTAATATGTTGGCAACTCAGAAATGATTATAGTATTTATTAGAGTACAGGGGCACTATACCTTCTTAACTGTCCATTGTGGAGAGGCAGTTGCCTCTCCCTCATATGTAAAATCAGGATTAATTGTTGCTATGTGTTGCATCTCTTTACATTTTCAGTTATATGTTGTTTGGAAAATAAGCATTTTACTTTGTTGTTTTTGTAACTTTGTTTCACCAATGCATTTTTCAGATGGTTTGACTATCATCTAGTTTCCCAGTAGTGTGGCTTCTAAACAGATGCCCTAGATCTGTGGAGACAAGTTATACTGATAGAAAAAGGAGCGGTCTCATTTACAGTTGTTTGAAACTAATGATAAGAATATACAAGCTATATGACTCATACCAGGAGTAAAGGTTTGCTGAGCAGTAGACAGTGAACATTTTTTGTGAAACAAACAGTTATTAACACACAAGCCAGCATCCGTCTAATAAAATTATCTGACTGTTTTGTCATATAGAAGAGTTGAGGTAGTAGAGCTGTTCCCTGTTTTCCATCTGAGCACCAATAAATTGTTTAGTAAATCAGTATTGTGGTTTCTGTGTTCCATAACAGTTTAACTCTTGGCATTTGGTAGCAAAAAATGCAACAAAGTATTACACTGCTTCTGCAATTCGTTGTTGATTTCAGGCATTGCTGCACTGACAATGGAAACATTTGGAATCAGTGATGTCACTGTATATACATGTTGCCAGGCTATAGGTTCATAGGTTGGTACTAGGCTATCAGCCCTAGGGCCTATACAAGCCTAAGTGAAACCAGAGAGAATCTTGCATGTAAGGCAACTGCATGGCTCAAAACCAAAGTCCAAACATCCAAATGAAGAGCCAGCAGACTGTGACGAGCTGTAAAGATTATTTATTATAAAAAGCACATAAACAGACCAGTTTCAGCTTGACAAAATTTAGCAGCCTTCCTCAGTATTAATTTGAGACCATAAAACACTGTTCTTAAATACTTGATGGCTATATCAATAAGCCATGTCATTGGTTAATTAATTATAAATATTCATTTAGTCCAGGTGAAAATAAAGCACCTCATTTTATGACCCACTTTTTTTCCTTAGAGTCCAAAAGACTATGCCAACCTTCTTTATTTGTCTTATTTTCTATTATTTTATCAATAATGGTAAATCTAGAGATAGTATTGGGATGATTAATGGTATGCTTAAATAGGGCGCTTGTGGGTTTCCTGTTCCTAATACCATTTAGATGTTCTGACATACATATGCGCAGGGGTCTCAATGTCTGTCCTACGTAAAAAGCATGGTATGTACAAGTTGCTAAATATATGAGCACCCACAATTGGTGAAAAAAGTTATATCATAAACTTGTCCGGTGTTGGTACTAGTAAATTCCTTAGTTTTACTAACGGACTTGCAATGTGTGCTATGCCCACATGGCACACATCCTGTCAATAAATCCCTAATCATGGTCCTCTGGGCCCTATCCCTGTTTGGTTGATGACTATGTTTATAATGGCTCAACTGGGAGTTGTTCATATTCCTACCTCTCCTGAAGGAGAACTGACATCTCTCTTTTAAAATAGATGCTAAGAATTCATCTACCCTCAAGATATTCCAATGTCTCTGAACTATATCCAATAAGATGCCTGTATTGCGGCCATAAGTAGTCAAGAGCCAAAGATTGGGATTTTTATTGGTTAGTTTAACTTTATATTTGAGCGTATCCTGTCTGTCCATTTTTGATACCCAATTGCTTGCACTTAAAACATGGCCCATAGGATAACCTCTGTTGTGGAATCTAATGGCGAGGTCCTCCCTATAGTGTATGCAGTCCTCTTGCTTGGACCATATGCTCTTCATTCATAAATATTGGGACCTAGGGATATTCTTGCATATGTGTGGAGGGTGAAAGCTGGAGGCATGGAGAAGGGAGTTGAACTGAGGGTACTTCCTATATACTTGGGTAGCGAAGGTGTGGTCAGCATTCCTGCTGACCAGCACACCCAAAAATGTGATGTGATGTGCTCTGAATGAAAAGTGGCTGTAAACTCCAAGCCCCATTCATTTTCTTTTAGGTAGTTGACAAATTCCCTCAAGTACAACTCATCACTTCTCCATACCATCCAGCAGTCGTGCAAGAATCTTCTCCACATATCAATTTAATTTAAATATATGTTATGAAGAGGGTCATATATAATGAATTCCTCCACATATGCTATGAATAAATCAGCGTAAATGGGGACAAATGATGCCCCCATCGCTGTTCCCATGATTTGCCAAAAACACTAGTCACCATAAAAGAAAACATTCTTGGTCAGGATATATTCAGTATGCCTAATGATGAACATATTCATACCTGGTCTATATAGTTCAGACTTCTGAAGCCAGTAGTCAAGGGCCTGCAAACCTGCCCATTGAGGTATATGTGTATAAAGGGCGGACACATCTAGGGTACATAGTAACCAGCCTGGTTCTAGTTGATTGTCGGCAATAATCTGGAGGAATTCATTGGTGTCAAAAAGTCTAGATCTTACCCATTGTAGTAGAGGCTTGAGCTTTATAGTTAGATATTGTGATAGGGGTTCAGTAATGGATCCCCTTCCTGAAACAATGGGCCTCCCAGGAGGATGCTCAGCATCCTTATGAATTTTAGGGAGAAAATAAATGTATTGGCTAGAAGGATCTTGCATAGTTAGGTGTTTGTATTCATGTTCAGAAATGATACCTTCTTCCATAGCCTCCATCTAAAAGGACTTGATTTCTCCCGTAAATTTATGGGAGGGATCCAAAGGCATCCTCATATAATACGTCACGTCTCCCAATTACCTCAGAGCCTCATTGTTGTATTGTTCCCAATTCATGACCACCACTGCTCCACCCTTATCCACTGCCAATATAACCAGGTCTTTATTGTTGACCAAACCCATTAACGCCTTCTTTTCCATCTTTGAGAGATTATTGGGCTTTGGTATGACTTCCTTATAGCTATAATGCAAGTCCTTGAGTACTGATGTCTGAAACATATGCACATTAGGGTGCATGGCTACATTAAACTTAGATTTATGATATATAAATACTTCCTGCTTGCCATCATCATCTGAATCCTTAAAGAAAATTCTTAAATTTAACAACCTGCAGAATGCCATCACATCTTGTGCCAACTGATCTTCCGGCACAAAACAAAAAAACAGGAATGAAATTTAATCCTTTCTTTAGTACCTTTAATTCAACATCCATTAATTGTACACTGGAAATATTTAAAACATTGTTCAACACAGTTATGTCCGGGTCATAAGTTCTATTAGTGTCTCCATCTGGCTTGTTTGTCTTATGTTTTCTACCCTCCTAACCTGCCTTGATCTAAAGGGTGGGCCCTCTTGGATAGGGGTGAATCCCCCTGGTGCTGTATATCAAGATCTGTGTTGGATGATGTTTCATCCCCTGATGTTTCATTATTGGAGCCAAGGGAACTGGACCGCTTCAAAATGGATCTGTGTCTCTGACATTTACTCCCCATTCTGGTGATATCATTAAACCTGACCTGTTTGTTCAACCTAGAAAACTGGGTTCCCCTCTCATAATCTGTGATATCCCTTTGATATTTTTTAACCTTTTTTGCTTTCAGATGTTGTTCCAGATTCATCAGGTCCTTAGATAATTTATCCATACATATCTGATACACTTGTTCCCCCTGGAAAGACTGAGCTGTTTCATACAGCTTCACAAGTTCTATCATTTCAGACTCAATTGTCCTTTCATAATAGTCCAGTAGAACCTTAACAAAACCCATGGAGGCTTGTTGTTGGGTCTTAGCCCATTCCTCCATTAATTCTGCATCAATTTTAGCCACCATGGGTTGTAAACGAACCATCAAACCTCTAAGAATCAAATTCTTGGCTATATAAGCCTTAAAGAGTTTGGTGTGCCAAACATTGATCCATAAGGTACGCATAGATTTGGTTAAATGTTGGAAGTGATTTTCACAACCCAGTGGTCCAGCATTTAAGGAAAATCCCTGACAATGTTGCTCCTCATTGCCCAAACCAAAAACCCCCAGGTCATCTTTATCCACAGATAATCCCTTCAACAATTTAGTTAACTCCATAAGGCAAAATAGCCACTCCAGAACAGTCAATAACTACTATAAAATATAGTGCTTTATAATATAAATATGACCCAAAGATATATAGAAATATATCTGTAAGTAATAGTTGACATGCCAAAAAATATATTCTAAATAATCTTGAAATACAAAGTTTTTTCACCATTCCAAATTTTAGAGTACTTAGTGAACAATCCTATAACCACCTTCCAAAATCATATGGTGTGGCAACCCTTGCTTATGTCTCAATAGGTATGCTACATTCCTTGTGTTGTGGTCCCAAATTCCACATTGTTCAACCACTATCTAACACCAAGGAGCCATAATAGCCCTACCCTAAGGACAAAAATCCAGCCCTAAAAGGCTTTGTTTTATATCAAGCAATGTTGCTACACATCCAAATCGGTTATAAGGTTGTGCAAGTGAAAATTCAATTAAAAGGCACTGTCAGCCACATTCACAGAAATAATCTATATTATAAAAATCTCCTTATACACCAATCCAAAAATCTTGGAACATTGACTATATCTAGTTTAACTGTTCCCGAGGGCAAGTTAAATAGAGTAACGAATTGTTTAATAAAGGCTAAATAGATGTGCAATAGAGTCAGGGAAGCCCCCCAATGTTAACATCCTTATAATACACAAAAACAGGGCTAACCAAGCACCTGCAATATATATTCAAAAATATATATCTTGGCCCTTTTACTAACTTCAAATCATAAATAACCAAAAAATCCTTTGCAGTAAGTTTGAGTAGGACAAAAAAAACAAAACAAAAAAAAATATATATCCTTGTGTCCCGCCTTTCCTAACCTAGAATAGTCCCTTATACAGGCTTTGCTGTATTCTGGACTTTTGAATAGTTCCTGTGTTGCCCATTTCCTTACTTGGATAGAAGGAAGTTTCTTTGCTCACCAGTGGGAGTGGGGAGCCTTGAGCAGCCTATCTGTCCCTGAAGGAGTGACCTCAGCACAATAATCTTATAGTTAATTGGCCGTTTTGGGCCATTTCTAGCTCTTTAAAGTTCCCTGCATAAAAACCCGCTATAGCGCAGCTTTGCGTGATTGTGCGCGCATCGGGCAGCGCCACTTAATCGGGTTTAAAGTATTCCCGGCTCCACAAAGTCTACTCTTCACTTTTTCCCTTAGAACTGCTCTATCTCTCACATTACACATCCTATTCTCAATCTAAGGCCCTGCACTTGCCCATATAAGCAATCTTACAACTCAGCACTAGTAAACTAAAAGTACTACATCCTCATATACTCCCTTCGAGTACCTTGTCCCCTATTGGTCCTTTTTGATTCAGTGATAAAGGAGTTCCCTATACTATTCTAGCATGTTCAAAGGTCAGTTAATGGTTTCCTCTCCAGTCCAGCTGGTGAATCTGGGAATCTTGAGGCAATGTTACAACTGTCTCATGTACACAGACAACCCTCTCCTCCTCCCAACAAGTTTAAATATATGTGAGAGATGCAACCATATAGCCAAACTGGAGGCTGAGCTCTCTCAACTCAGAACTGGTGCAACTAGTCAGGAGGAGAAGGTAACCTCACACATCACAAATCCAGTCTCACATAGTCCTATCACAACTGCAAACCAAACACATAAACACACAAAAACATACTCGGAGGCTCTAAATAAAAATCTGCCTAAGCAGCAGAGACCACCAAAGCAGACATCCAAGCAAACACTACCCCAAAACAAAACACGTGCAAAACATAGCTCACAAAATCAGTGTGCCAAACAGTCACAGCCCTTAAGGCTAAATAACACACCTGATACACTTGTAATAGGTGATTCTATAGTCAGACACATTGACGTCCTGCTCACCAGGCTGAACAAAGAGAAGGTCACAGTGATCTCCCTGTCGGGCGCTAGGATCCGCCACATAACACAAGCACTCAGGTCACTCCAAAGCAAGTACAAATATGACTCCGTCATTGTCCATGCTGGTGTGAATGACCTAAGACGTACCTCCCTCGACTACATGAAAAGAGACATAGAGGAGCTCTCAGATCATGTAGCCCAGGCCGGTATGACCCTGACCTTGAGCAGCATCTTACCCTCACCAAGAATGATGCCACAATATGAAGACAAGATGATCAATTTCAACAATTAGCTTAAGTATTGGTGTCATTCAAAGGGGATCCAATGCCTGTCAGCCTGGGATGACATGATCGACAAGCCACGATGCTTCGCTAAGGATGGCTTGCACCTGTCACCCCTGGGCTTTCGGATATTGGCAAAGGCTCTTGCCACCCCATAGTGCCTTTTTTAGGCAAGGCTCAAAAAACAAATCCACCTCCATAGACAACACAATGAATAAGAAACTAAGGGTAATGCTCCTAAATGCTAGAAGTCTAAACCTCAAGATGCATGCTCTCGAAGCCCTCCTCAGTATGGAGAACATTGATATCTGTGCAGTGACAGAAACCTGGCTCAAGGCTCCAGAGAGCACACCAGCACTACCAGGTTATACCTCATATCATGCTTTTCGTCCCCAAAACTCAGACCGATCCACAAAAGGAGGGGGAGTATCCATATTCATCAAAGATACCCACACCTCCAGGTTAGTGGCGCTGCACGAAGCATCAGAGACCATCCATGTGCAACTAACAGTGGGCAAAACTGCTTTTCAGTTTGTAGCATGTTACATACCACCCTCTCAAAATCAGGAATCCCACTCTGCTTTCCTGAGAACACTGCAGAATATGAAGATCTCTCCAAACACCATTATAATGGGTGACTTCAACTACCCAAACATAGACTGGGAGCATTACTCAAGCCCCAACACCCTTGCCCAAAGGTTCCTAGAATTTATAAATTCAAATGCTATGGAACAACTACTCACCACTCCCACAAGAGGGGAAAACATACTTGACCTAATCATCACCAACATGGGGACTCTATGGTCCATACCAGAGGTATACCCCTCATTGATAAGATCGGACCATAAATTAATCTCACTGGATATCCACATCCCGACCCCACCCCCAGCCCAGAAACCCACAGTGAAAAACTTCTCAAAAGCAAACTTCACACTTCTCAAAACTGAGGTGGAATCCTTCTAAGCCCCCGGGCAAGTGGAAACTACGGCCCAAACTGCAGAATCCTATATAAACGCATTCTATGAACACCTCCAGGAATGCATGGATCATGCTATCCCAAACAAAAAGAAAACCCAATCTTCCAAAGGCAGGCGTCCAGTCTGGTGGATCCCAGCCATAAATAAGCTGTACAATAGAAGGAGGAAACTACTACATGATAGAGCAAAATCCCTAAAAGGGAAGGCATCTCTGATCAGTACTAGCAAAAAACTACGATCCCTCATAAAATCCTCCAAGGCCAGCTTCGAGAGAAAAATTGCACAGGAAACTAAAGATAATCACAAGGCCTTCTTCAGTTATGTTAGGAACCTGGGATGCAATTCCCAGATATGCTCAGAGTTGATCCAAAATGACAAAAAATACACGGAACCTACGGACATTGCCAACATCCTGGCAGACAGATTCAGTGCAAACTTCTCCCCCCCTCTCCCCCAAAAGAGCAAATATCTATCCCAACAGAGTGATGCCTCCCTAACATCTCAGATGCTCAGGTGAAAGCCGCCCTCTCCAAAGCAAAAAACACAGCATCAGTGGGACCAGACGGTGTCCCAGGTTGCGTCCTACATGAACTCCAAGAAGAACTAAACCCTCACGTAAAGCTGCTGTACAATCTCAGCCTTACTACAGGATATGTGCCCAAAGAATGGCATACAGCAACAGTGGTCCCACTCCACAAAGGTGGTGCTTCTATGGACCCTGGAAACTATTGCACCATAAGCCTGACTAGCCTAGTCCGCAAAGCTATGGAGAAGATCATCATGGAACTCATAAACAAAGACATTGGGGACCTACAGACACTAGATCCTACCCAATTCAGCTTTGTTGAGGGCAGATCCTGCCTCTTGAACCTGGTCGACTTCTTTGAGACAGTCACCAGGGCCATAGATGAAGGGAAGGTAGTCCACACAGCCTACCTGGATCTCGCAAAAGCATTCGACACAATAACCCACTCGGGCACCATAGATAAGCTATCCAGCTTAAATATAAACCCCTATGTCATTAGATGGGTTGCAAACTGGCTCAAAGACAGAACCCACAGAGTCAGAATTGTTGGAGCCATGCCAGACTTGAAACCAGTTACAAGTGGCATCCTACAAGGCTCAGTCCTGGGACCTCTCTTGTTCGGTATATATTTTTCTGAGGTACAGGCTAACATGGGAGGACTGTGGCTGACCAAGTTCGCAGATGACTGCAAACTGGGTGCCATAATCGACTCTCCAGCTGACATGAGCATCCTTCAAAAGGGTCTCACAGAGACGGATAACTGGTACCATAGCCATGGCCTAAAGCTTAACGCCAAAAAATGTATAGTCATACCCTTTGGCAAAAACAAAGTGCCCACAAATAACCCATTAAGTATGGAGGAAGTAATTAGGGACCTGGGGACCCAAGTCGATAGTAATCTCTCCTTCGACAACCACATTGCCAAAGTGGTTAGAAAGACCTTCTATATAGCCCACCTTATCATGAAAGGTTTCACATCTAGATCAAGAGAGGTCATCGTGCCCCTTTATTCATCCCTCGTCTGGCCCATAATAGAATACAATGCCCAATTTGGGATGTACCTTACCCAACACCTGCAGCAACTAGAAAGACCCCAAAAATACCTCACAAAGAGGATCAAGGGACTCAAACAGATGCCATATGCTGCTCGGTTAAAGAAACTCCAGCTCTACTCAGTTGCATACCGCCTACTTAGAGGCGATCTATGCCTGACGTATAAAGCTATGTCCAACCCGGAATTAATGGACATGCTCCACCTAAGAAAATCCAAATCCCTTAGAGCTATGCACTCGAGGGACTTGAACCTCAGAACAGAAATAAATAGGACATGCTGGAGGGACAGATTCATTACCCAGAGGCTCCCTTCGCTCTGGAATAAAATCCCAATACATGTTAGGCAGAGCCCCTCACTGACTCTCTTCAAGAGGAATCTTGAAGAGTGGATGGGAGATCGTAGGTTTACCCCAGGGATTACTTCTGTGTCACTTCTAGACAGAGGCACAGTAAACTAACCGTAAAAAGGGCACAGTAAACTAAATTCAAAGGGTGGCGAAAGCCAAACACACTCTGGCTAGGCTTGTAAATGCCCTAGGGCAAATAGCCTAGTATGAGCCTATGAACCTATAACCTAAAACATCCAATAGTGACATACAGTAAAAGACTGAAAACCAATAATTAAAATGTTAAACACATAATACATCTTATACCTGCATTGACCCGAAGAATCACAATATATAATGCAAAAAGGTTATCAAATATTATAAACAACATATCTAGGAAGGGAAACCAAAGTAGAAATTGCAAGTCAAGGTTAGTCCATAAATAGCAACTGCAATTGGATAGGAACAAAATAATCCAAATGTTCATAAGTATTCCAATGTCAGCACGGAAATACTATTGTCCATCCAAACAAATGTCCCAATATATAGACGGTTTCAACGTTTGATGTAAAACCCCAATCCAAGTAGCTCACATGGCCCTTCCAATCCAAAAAAGTTGTTCAAAACCAGTACCTTCCACCACGTATAACTGAAATAACTGACCCTTTATGAATTCAACTAAAACTGAAAAAATACAAAGTCATAGGTCAACGTTTGCCATCATATAACCAATCTCCTTATTAGCAACAAGTCCAGCACATTTATGATAAACCAAGAAGTTATTAGACTGCCCATACAAAGAAAAAAATAATATATATTTGAATAGTGAAATTCAGGGGCTAAAACCCCCTTGAGAATATTTAAAAGTGCCAGTTCCATTGCTCGCTTTACACAAATTGGCTTCAATGACAGGTCCAGATATCAAAAAGTACGCCCTCAAAGATTAATAAGTGAAAAAAAAATTACATCTGAATATGGTTTCAGCCACACCTCTGGTATTTCAAGCAGAAAACGTACATACCAATAGTGATTGCAGAGCCCAAGTTACTTGTAAACCAAAAGCCGAGACAGGAAACGTTCTGGCTTCACAACCCAGTAAATCAAATGTACAAACCGAATTTACAATGAAAAAGCCCCATCCAGTTCAAATACCAAACCTCCAAATGCTAAATCAAATGAATCAAATGAAGTGGTTAGAAAGGAAATGGATCCAAAGCAAAACATAGAAAATCATCCAAGACAGGCTTGATACACAGCACATCCAACAGCTACACTTCCAGGCCCCCAGCAGGAACAAAAGGACCCAAAGTGAAACCAGAGAGAATCCTGCACGGCTCAAAACCAAAGTCCAAACATCCAAATGAAGAGCCAGCAGACTGTGACAAGCTGTAAAGATTATTTATTATAAAAGGCACATAGACCGGTTTCAGCTTGACAAAATTTAACAGCCTTCCTCAGTATTAATTTGAGACCATAAAACACTGTTCCTAAATACCTGATGGCTATATTAATAAGCCATGTCAAATAAAGGAGGTTGGCATAATCCTTTGGACTCTAAGGAAAAAGTGGGTCATAAAATTAGGTGCTTTATTTTCACCTGGACTAAATGAATATTTATAATTAATTAACCAATGACATGGCTTATTGATATAGCCATCAGGTACTTAAGAACAGTGTTTTATGGTCTCAAATTAATATGGAGGAAGGCTGTTAAATTTTGTCAATCCAAAACTGGTCTGTTTATGTCCTTTTTATAATAAATAATCTTTACAGCTCATCACAATCTGCTGGCTCTTCATTTGGATGTTTATACAAGCCTAGCCATAACAATTCCCTGGATATTTCTTCCCACAGTATTTACTTCCCTGGACCCCTGTCTAGCAGGGCGACTGACGTGATCCCCGGGGAGAATTTCCTATCTCCCATCCAACCATCAAGGTTCCTTTTGAAGAGGGCCAAAGAGGCACTCTGCTTGACATGTATGGGCAGTCTATTCCAGAGTATGGGGAGTCTCTGAGTCAGGAACCTATCTCTCCAGCATGTTTTGTTCATTGTGATGACAAGGTTTAGATCCCTGGAGTGTGTAGCTCTGAGGGATTGGGATTTCTTTAAGTGGAGCATGTCCAACAGCTCAGGGTTTGACATAGCCTTGTATGTTAAGCAGAGATTGCTTCTGAGTAGATGATATGCCACAGAGTATAGCTGGAATTTTTTAGACGGTCAGCATAGAGCATCTGCTTTAGGCCTGCAATTCTTTTAGTGAGGTATTTCTGCAGCCTTTCCAGCTGTTGCAGATGTCTTGTGAGGTACATACCAAACGGGGCGTTGTACTCTATAATGGGTCTAATGAGGGATGCATACAGTGGGACAATGACCTCCTTGTTTCTGGATGAAAAGCCCTTAGTGATGAGGCGTGCCACATAGAGGGATTTCCTGACTGTTGTGATGATGTGGTTATCGAAGGTGAGACCACTGTCCACCTGTGTCCCTAAGTCTCTCATCACACTTTCAGTGTTTAGTGTACTGCCACCTATGTGGTAATTCATGGGTACATGGTTTTCCCAAAGGGGATAATTATATATTTCTTGGCATTAAGCTTGAGCCCATGGCTCTGGCACCAAGCATCTGTTTCTGTAAGGCTCTTTTGTAGAATATCCACATCATTTGGGGATTCAATAATGGCTCCCAGTTTGCCGTCATCTGCAAACTTTGTTAGCCAGAGTCCCTTAGTGTTGGCCTGTACTTCAGAGAAGTAGATGCCAAACAAGAGAGGTCCCAGGACTGAACCCTGAGGTACTCCAGTTGTCATTTGTCTGGAGCTGGATTTGGAGTTGGCTACTTTTACAGTCTGGGTTCTGTCAGTAAGCCAGTTGGCAACCTATCAAGTGACATAGGGATTTATGCCCAGCTTAGTAAGTTTATCTATGATTCCAGAGTAGGGGATGGTGTCAAGGGTGAAGTCCAGATAGGCAGTGTGGACCATCTTATCCTCATCCACAGCTCTGGAGACTGATTTGAAGAAGTCAATCAGGTTCAGGAGACAAGATCGGCCCTTCATGGACCCAAACTGGGTGGGGTCCAGTGTTTGAAGGTTGCCAATGTCTTTGTTTATAAGTTCCATGATAATGCGTTCCATGCCCTTGCAGATCAGGCTCATCAGACTGATGGGATGGTAGTTCCTGGGATCCAAGGTGGATCCCCCCTTGTGGAGTGGGATAACTGTAGCTGTGCGCCACTCAGTGGGCACGAAGCCTGAGGTGAGGCTATGATTAAACGTGACACTTAGGTGAGGTGCCAGTTAATTTTGTAGTTCATGTAGTAAACAGCCCAGGATGTCATCTGGTCCCATGGATGCTGTATTCTTAGCTTTGGAGAATGTGATTTCTACCTGTGTGGCCATGATTACTGGAATTTGGCAATCTTTTGGTATTGAGCTGGGCCCTTTAGGGGGTGAGAGGGGGGTGATGTTGGAACTAAATTGATCTGCCAGGATATTGGCAATATCCTTGGGATCAGTATATTTAATGCCATTCTATTTTATCTCAGAGCATATCCGAGCATTGCCATTTAGATTCTTGACATAACTATAGAATGCCTTGTGGTTGTCTTTGGAATCTAGCTTTGGAGGATTTTATGAGGGATCTCAGCTTCTTACTGAGGCTGGTAAGGAAGTTTTTTGCATCCTGGGATTTTCCTCTTTTCTACAACAGTTTTTTTCCTTTTGTTGTATAGTTTGTTTATGGCAGGGGACCACCAGGTTGGCTTCTTTTTTTTGGAGGAGAGCTTCTTGGTTCTATTTGTGATGGCACGATTCATGCACGAGTGCATGTGCTCATACAGTGTCTTAGTGTAGGATTCAGCAGTCGAACTTTCAGATCCCGTCTGCATGGGTGTCATGAAGTTTGTCACTTCAGACTTGAGTAGCATGAAATTGGCTTTGGAGAAGTTTTTTATGGAGGTTTCCTTACTGGGGGTGGGGTGGGGGTGGGATGTGGATGTCAAGGGTGATTTGCTTATGGTCACACCTGACCAATGAGGGGGTGATCACTGGTGTGGAGCATCTATCTCCCATGTTGGTAATGACCAGGTCTAGGATATTGGACCCCCTGGTGGGGCAATGGATTAGTTGATCCAGGGCGTTGGAATTTATGAATTCCAAGAACCATTGGGAAAAGGTGTTAGTACCCAAGTAGTTTTCCCAGTTAATGGCAGGGTAGTTGAAATCACCCAGTATTAGGGTGTTTGGTTGTATCTTAATATTTTCCAGTATGTTTAGAAAGGTGTAGTGGGAATCTTGGGGCATGGTGGGGGGGATCTGTAGCAAGCTACAATTTGGATTGCAGTCTTACCTAGTGTTAGTTGCACCTGGATGCATTGTGTTGGGCAACTAGCCTGGAGGTGTGAATATCCTTGGTGAATATGGACACTCCTCCACCTTTAGTGTTTCAGTCTTGGTTTGGTGGCCGAAAAGTGTAGCAAGAGTTGTAGCCTGGTATTGCAGGGGTGCTCTCTGGATCCTTGAACCAGGTCTCAGTTACTGCACAGATATCAATGTTCTCCATTTTTAGGAGTGCCTCAAGAGAGTGCATTTTGAGGTTTAGACTTCTAGCATTGAGTAGCATTACCTTCAGATTTTGCATGCTTGTATCTGTTATGGTGGTGTTTTTTTCCTTTGAACCTTGCCTAAAAAAGGCACCATAGGGGTGGCAAGAGCTTTAGCCAGTAACCTGAATCCCAGGGGTGACAGGTGCAGACCATCTCTGGCAAAGCATCATGGTTTGTCGATCATGACGTCCCAAGCAGACAGATACTGGTTCCCCTTTGAATGACACCACAAGTTTAGCCAATTGTTGAAGTCAATCATTTTGTCCTTATACTGTGGTATCATTCTGGATGAAGGCAGGATGCTACTCAGGGTTAGGGTCATACCTGCCTGGGCCACATGATCTGAGAGCTCTTCCATGTCTCTTTTTATGTAGTCCAGGGAGGTACGTCTCAAGTCATTCACTCCAACATGGACAATGACAAAGTTGTATTTGTACTTGCTGTGGAGTGACTTGAGTGCATGCATTATGTGGCGGATCCTGGCACCCAACAGGCAGCTGACTGTAATTTTGTCCTTGTTCAGCCTTGTGAGTGGGACATCAGTGTGCCTAACTATAGAGTCATCTATGACTAAAGTGTTGGATACATTGTCTTGCCTTAGGGGCTGTTGTTGGGTGGCACACTGGTTTTGTGAGCTATATGTCACTTTGGTTGTGACTGGTGTTTGTTTGTGTTTCAGCTTCGGAGGTCCTTGTTGCTTGGGCAGGTTAATGTTAAGGACCTCTGCATATGTGGGCTTAGTGTTGCTATGTGTGGGTGTTGATGGTGTGGGTTTTGAAGGGCTATGTGTTGCTTGAGGTGTAGTGCAGGTGTTAACCTTCTCCTCTTGACTGTCTAGCACAATCTTGGCTGGAGAGAGCTTTGCTTCCAGTTTGGCTATGTAAGTGCATCTCTCCCAGGTTGTAGTGTTAGGTAACAGCTATCCATCCACTTTAGCTGCGGCACCAATATTTGTTAGGTTTTAGCTTCCTTACCACTTCTACTGAGTCCTGAATTACCAGCTCTGGTGAATTCCCGTAATTCTGATTCAGATGGTGTCTTTTGATACATGAACCCTTGAGCTTGGTGTTTGATGCCATTACTCTAATCAGTGATTTGGGATACCTGCTATGAGCTCTTCTCCATATTTTCAACATGATGGAACAGGTTTTAATTTAACATCTGTTGTACAAGTAAATGGGCTGGTCTGAGGACTCTTTTCAGCTACAACTTGGACCAGAGGCAGAAAAGGTTAAAAAGTTATAATGTGTACAGAAACTAAGTGTAAGTAATAATAACAAAGCTGATAAAAAACAGCTACAGTTAGACAATATTTAAGCATATGGTTAATTTGCATTTAGAACATAGCTCAAATTTCAGACGTAATTAAAAAGCTGAGTACGTTACAACAGTAGTAGCAGTAGTGACAGCAGGAACTCTTTTGCACAAGATAACTGTAAAGTGGATTTGTAAGTAGAGTTTATCAGCACTGTTCAGAAAAGATTTTTGAAGAATGTAGTCAATAGGTTGATTGAAAAGGGCTTTCTTGAAGAGGGTGAAAGTGGAAAATGTCTAATATTGGGGAGAAAGGCTATATTGTTGGGGCACGTTTGTTAACTATTCTTTCAGATGAAGAGAGTTTTCATAAGGTGATGGTACCAGATTGTTGCACTACTGTTGAGTAGCAAAGGAAAGAGAGTGTAAGCTTCTATGTAAGTGAAGGCAAAGGCCTGAATTTTGCAAATGAGTATAACAAAAAGGAAAGGGGATCTTTTGGGGAGCATTTCCATAGTGGACACAGGATGCAAGACTGGATGCAGGTGTCAGTAAGACTAATACAACAGTAGATCTTAATTAATGACCTTTGCAGGATGACAGTATTATGAGAGTTATCTAATGAGAATAGAATGACAGCATCATTTTAAATCACCGATAAGAATATTCCTGGTTATGGATTTGCAGATTTCAGAAATAAAAATTGTTCGGCTTGCAAGAGAGTTTGAGATGTTTTTAAAGCTGAGAAGATAATGGTTCCTGTATAGACATGAAAAGATAATGATCGGTCTAGGAAAATTAAATATTTATAGCTATCTGTTGAAGAGCTGATATTGTTTATGAGCGAGGAATTTTATGTGGGAGGATGAGGGAATGAAATTGACTGGAAAGTTCCAAAGAGTATGTTGTTTATTTTGTAGGTGGTGACAGTGTATTTATGGTTAGCAAATCAATGAAAGATTTTACTGACATCTTCCTTTTGGAGTGACTATAAATCAAGAAAGTTACTAGAGCCTCTAAAAGTAATGAAGTCATCATTTGTAAACATCATTTTGTGGTCGCCATCATGATAGTGGGAAGGTAGATATTGCTACTGACCATAGATATGTCGTTGAATGCTCAAGACGATTAATTAATCACATAAAATGCAAGAAGTAAAAACATGAATATAAAATAAGGTGATTTATGACCTGAGACCTTTTTGCTTCCATTTAATATATATTGCATTAAAAATACAAGTGCTTATCAAGGCCAAAGCAAATAGGCTTACTGAGAATGAGAATTAAAAAATGCATCCTGCAACAGCATTAAAAAGCTATTTGCTTTTAGATTGTTTAATACAAATTTCTGCTTTATTTAATGTGAATATATATATATATATATATATATATATATATATATATATATATATATATATATACACACACACACACACACACACACACACACACACACACACACACACGCGCACACACATATCGCCTATGATCTTTTCTATTTCTTAAGAAAAGCAAAATATTTTTGCACCTATTGTATGAAATCTGAAATTTCTTTAATACCAGAAAACAGGAAATGTCTGTGTAGCACGTCACAGTTGTTACTTTGTTTCTTGCTATGTGTAGCAGTGTTTCAAAATTCCGTAATGTTTTATATTACTTGCATTATGTGAGAGACTAGTTTAGTTACTCTTGAACCACGCCTCTGAAGTAATATCCCTGGAACTTAAACCCCGTATACTTTTGCTGTTAAATACAGTTTGCTTAAATCTGTGAGCATTATAATAAGCTGAGTATAGTAACTTAGCATTGTGAAGAAATGCTTGGTGTATCTTCTAATATGTCATTATATCTGTGGATATTTAAGCTCAGTTCATAAGATGTAATGTGATCTGGTGGATGTTCCTTTGTTTTTATTTTATAGCATCAAACAGATCACTGCTTTTGACCTTTAGTTTGGTTATGTATTTGTTCCTCTGTGTCTACATCTGGAACACCTTTCATTTTGCAAAATCTCTCTGTTTTAATCTTAAATGCTTGTCTTTCAGGTATGCATTTTTAACAATGATACTCAATTTATTGGGCAAGCAACATTTAATAACATTTAAGAGTTGCGCAAATATAGTGGTTGTAAACTACAAGTATCATTCTGACTGCATACCTTGTCACTAAAGTCCTGTTTAAGCTCTGCTTGCTCAGGTAGCAGGAAGTGTACCTGTTATAGTAATGCATATATTACAATTGTGTGACATCTTTTGGCAAATGATTTCGTGAACATCATTAACATACTACAGGATACTGCATTGTTTTTAGTAATAAAATATATTTTTCACATTACGACTATTTAGCAGTACAGCTCAAAAAACACAAAATGTGAACTCATAGCATGCAAAATCCTGTTTTTATCACATTATGGCTTGCATGGTTAAAATGACCAGAAGGCTCCCAAAAGTATCTGTTAGCATAATTTGTAATGCAATGCAACACAAGAATTTACATTTATTTGGAGGTAATACAAATGCCAACAGCTAAAATGTGGCTAAACTGGGCCTAAGATGCTGCTCATGTAAAGGAAATGAAACCTTGCTGCAGTCTAGGTTTTCTTTTCTAGAAAGAAGTTGATCTGCTCTCAGGTATAGTCAAACTAGGCTACCTCAAATTAATTGAGATTATTTCTCTGCTTAAGGCACCATAATGAGATTGCTGCTGTCTATCAATGAATCAATGGAATGGATAGCAGGTTGCTTTAAAAGGATTTTACATTTAGTAAATGTGGCCACCCCATCTGAAATGCACTGAATGAACGTTGTGCATGTTTTATATCAGTGTAACAGAGATGTACCTAAACTACTTAACATTTGTTTTCTGCTGGTCAGAGGTCACTTCTGGGGAAGTAGTTTGATATTAATCATTTAGTTTATTTCCTGTTGCCACTGAAGTAGATCCAGCAAAGCAGATGTTATCTGTTAAACATGATCTTATTTGGAGATAACAGCGGTCACTGTTTCAGTGCATGTTGTTACTCACGTACAAATGACGGGGGCAGCAGAAGAAGAAGTACTATGTAATGTGGTCAGACTTCTTGGTATTTCTGCCATGATTCTGAATACATTTCACTCTCCCTCCTCTAGTTTCTGATTTAGGTAGTCTGGAAATCCCATGTACTTTACAACAGAGTTAGAAAAAGTTTGTGAAGTAAAGACACGGGCAGCATGGTGCTGAATCAGTTCACCCCATCTGTCCCATGCCTAAGTACAGTAGAGGTAGACCATATGTATGTCTGTATGTATGTAAATTTAAACATTGTTTTTTTTTAAAAAGATGTATACAGCATGATGATTTATAACTGCATCTTACCTTGATCTGAAAGCATTACATGACATTTGTAAGTTTAGATAAAATTTTGAAGATGGTTACAGAAATAAAATCTGATACAGGAAGAAAACATATTTACATTTTGAAAGTCCTCTAGTTCATAAAGTATTAATGCTAGCATATATTTGCTTAAGATTGAGACAGTTTGCTTGTTGCCTAGATGTGATAGGCACTGAGACGGGGGTATCAGTTCTTCAGCTATAGCAATATTATTATTCTTTGTTTTAATAAGGATGCAACTTTCAGTGCTAGCACACTACTGACAAAGCTGGTGTATTAGTGCAACATCACCACAGAAATGTTTAAGACATAATCTCAGGGAGGAGAATGAACTATCAAACACCACACATACATCTGTTGGTATGATGTTAGATAGCACATGAGTGTGCATTTGTTAAGATATTTTAAATAATTTGTTAATTTATTGCAATTTTAAAAGTCACTGCCAATACATTAATGGCCTAATTTGGGTAGATTTGTGTCTTGATATTACAACAACACTTAAAGTTTTTGCTAGGAATTTTGATGGGAAGAGGGCATTCTTATCTAAATCATCTAGTGTTTTAAGATCCTGACTAAACTTAGTAGGTTAGGCGGTCTACATTTAGGCATGATATATAAACTCTTTTCTGAATAAATTAATTGCTTAGTCAAACTGTATACAAATGGAGGATGAAAGAATCAAACCAAGAACTGTAGGACCCAACCTTATTACAGCTTATTACTGTAATCACTATTTCACAAGGCCAGAAAGTTTCACTGTGCAAGGGACACATTTTTTTGCGTTTCAGTAGGCTACATGTATGAATGTTATGTTATGAGCTGTGAACCCATGATATAATGTTTCTGGAAAAAGAAACAACAAAACAGATAGTTCAATTCAGTGATGCAGAATATTATGCTACCCTAAACCATGCTCCTACATGACAACTGTCCGAAGTAGTATGTGTCTCTGAGAATGGAAGGGTGGGAGCACACTATGTCTTCTTTCTATCACAGCTATGTCTGAGCATATATAGGGCTGTAGGTCAGTACAATCAAGGCAAATACCATGGAAAAGGTGGGGTATAATCAGCCAGAGGTATTTTAGAAATTTAACAGAATAGCTTGCATATGAGTTAGACTTTTTTTTAATTTTCCTTTCATTTTTCCCCCAAAGACATCAAGAGTAGGAGAACCAAACACAAAGTCTCCTGTGACTGCAGTGTCAAGGATTTGAGCTTTTATGTCTTCAGCACAATTCTTTGGTGACAACCAGGCATGTCTAAATGTGTGTATGACTATATCAATGTGGCAGATGTGATAGCAACATGGGCTGCATTCTAATAACACTGTGAGTCTAGAAAGCCTACAAACACAGAATTTGTAATCTGAGAAAAGAGCTCCTCATTTTCCATATAATCCATTATTATTATTTTTTTTTTGCATTTTCCTAGATCTGAGAAAAACACAAAACTCTGGTAGGATAGTGTAAGAGTCTTATAGTTATGAACTATCAGGGCCAAAGTGCTAGAGATGCAAAAAAAAAAAAAAAAAAAAAAATCCTACCTTATTGGGTAACAACCTTCCTTCCCTAGCAAAACAGATAAGTGCCAGGAGGAATCATACATGTATTGCAATCCTCAGCAGCTATTGAAAATGTCAAAGTAAGAGGTTCTGATATTAAAGTGAAGATAAGGGTATCCTTATCAAATTTGCACAACAAATCATTTGACCTTTAAGCTGATAGCAAACTTGGAATATTTTAAATAGATGATGACCCCGCCCCCTGGATTCTGGGACTTTAAGCATTTGAGAAAGAATTCACTTATAAGAAGAAATCTCTGTAACAGGCCAGATGAAATTCTCTCCAATTATTAATGGTATTATTAAAGACAGTATCCTAAGGGGTGAGAGTTTGGGGACTGTGAGGAGGACCCTTTATGATCTCCTGATGGGGGGCAATGTTGACCTTTAAATCTGTACCCATCATTATCTAAACAAACAAGCAAAAGACTATTTCCCAAGATTTTTGTAAGGCCTTTGAAGGTAATGATATAGGTGCTTAGTGTCTGAGTATGAACTAAAACTAAATAACATCAATATTGAAGACTTTTTGGAAGAGGCTAAAAGACTCTCCTTTTCTAACCTCTTGTAGTCCATTCTAGGACAATGGGAGACCAGAGCAGAAATTAATCTGGTCTGGGAAGAAACAGCCTTAAAATAGAAGGTTTTCAACGTCTTCCCCCAAGGAAAGTTATGACTCAGGTTCCCTTCACACCCAGTCCAGTTATGAAAAGGCCAACATCTCATTCCTTGTCCACATCTGTGAAGATGACTGTTTGATTTTAAATTTATCCATCAATATTGGTTGATGCTCCTCAGGCAGAGATAATACCAATGTCAGCTCCCTGATATTAGGAGTCAGTAGAACAGATGAGTCAGACTCAGAAAATAAATACAAAGGAGAAGTCTTAAAATCCATGAGAAATTGAACTTCTTTTGTAGAAGCAATATAAAACAAGCTCTTTTTTTAAATACTGCCTTTATTTTTACCTTTCTTAAATGTATTGCAAAACATATGCACATACATTCCAGTTTTACAAAAAAATTTAAAATATACATCAGTACTGAAAAACAAATTGTGAGGTGATGTTCAGGGAAGAGTTAAGACAGGCACTGGGTGACAGTGAAGTTACCGAATAGCTGGGCAACTACAGCAGAGCTAGTAAGGGAGATGGCTTGAAAGGTGCTTGGTGTGACATCTGAAAAGAGGAAGGAGGACAAGGAGACCTTGTGGTGGAATGAAGAAGTACAGGAGAGTATACAGAGAAAGAGGTTGGTGAAGAAGAAATGGGATTGTCAAAGAGATGAAGAAAGTAGACAAGAGTATAAGGAGATGAGGTGCATGGCAAAGAGAGAGGTGGTTAAGGCTAAGGATAAGGAGTATGAAGAGTTGTATGAAAGGTTGGACACTAAGGAGGGAGAAAAGGACCTGTACAGATTGGCTAGACAGAGGGACCGAGCTAGTAAAGATGTGCAGCAGGTAAGGGTGATAAAGGATAATGGGGGAAACATACTCACAAGTGAGGAGAGTGTGTTGAGCAGATGGAAAGAGTACTTTGAGGGGCTAATGAATGAAGAGAATGAGAGGGAGAGAAGCTTGGATTATGTACGGATAGTGAATCATGAAGTGCAGTGGATTAGCAAGGAGGAAGTAAGGATAGCTATGAAGAGGATGAAGAACTGAAAGGCTGTTGGTCCAGATGACATACCTGTGGAAGCATGGAGGTTTTTAATTGAAATGGCAGTGGAGTTTTTAACTAGATTGTTTAATGAAATCTTGGAAAGTGAGAGGATGCCTGAGGAATGGAAAAAAAGTGTTTTGGTAATGATTTTTAAGAATAAGGGTGATGTGCAGAGCTGTAGTAACTACAGAGGGATTAAACTGATCAGTCACAGCATAAAGTTATGGGAAAGAGTAGTGGAAGCTAGGTTAAGAAAGGAGGTGATGATTAATGATCTTCAGTATGGTTTCATGCCAGGAAAGAGCACTACAGATGCAATGTTTGCTCTGAGAGTGTTGATGGAGAAGTACAGAGAAGGTCAGAAGGAGTTGCATTGTGTCTTTGTGGATTTAGAGAAAGCATATGACAAGGTGCCTAGAGAGGAATTGTGGTATTGTATAAGGAAGTCAGGAGTGTCAGAGAAGTATGTAAGAGTGTTACAGGATATGTACGAGGGTAGTGTGACAGGGGTGAGGTCTGTGGTGGGAGTGATGGATGCATTTAAGGTGGAGGTGGGATTATATCAAGGATCAGCTCTGAGCCCTTTCTTGTTTGCAATGGTGATGGACAGGTTGACAGACGAGATCAGACAGGAGTCACCGTGGACTATGATGTTTGCAGATGACATTGTGATCTGTAGTGAGAGTAGGGAACAGGTGGAAGAGACCCTGGAGAGGTGGAGATATACTCTAGAGAGAAGAGGAATTAAGGTCAGCAGGACTAAGACAGAATATATGTGTGTGAATGAGAGGGAGGATAGAGGAATGGTGAGGATGCAGAGAGTAGAGGTGGCGAAGGTGGATGAGTTTAAGTACTTGGGATCAACAGTTCAGAGTAATGGTGAGTGTGGAAGAGAGGTGAAGAAGAGAGTACAGGCAGGATGGAGTGGGCGGAGAAGAGTGTCAGGAGTGATTTGTGACAGACGAGTACCAGTAAGAGTGAAAGGGAAGGTCTACAAGAGGGTAGTGAGACCAGATATGTTATATGGGTTGGAGACAATGGCACTGACAAAAAGGCAGGAGTCAGAGCTTGATGTTGGAGAGTTGAAGATGTTAAGATTTGCACTGGGTGTGACGAGGAAGGAAAGGATTAGGAATAAGTATATTAGAGGGTCAGCCCAGGTTGGAAGGTTTGGAGACAAAGCCAGAGAGGCAAGATTATGTTGGTTTGGACATGTGCTGGGAGGGATGCAAAGTATATTGTGAAAAGATGCTAAGGATGAAGCTGCCAGGTAACAGGAAAAGAGGGAGGCCTAAGATAAGGTTTATGGATGTGGTGAGAGAGGACATGCAGGTGGTTGGCGTGACAGAGCAAGATGCAGAGGACAGGAAGAAATGGAAACAGTTGATCTGCTGTGGCGACCCCTAACGGGAGCAGCCGAAAGAAAAAGAAGACTGAAAAACAAACTGTGACTGGTTTACCCTCAATGATTATTACACAGATTCACCATGTTTTTCATCACTCTTGGGTAAGAAGTCTGTTTGACCATCTGTGCATTACATTTATTTATTTTGTTTTCAGTTTGAACTGGAAGAGCATCTGTTTCGCCATATAACATCAACTGATAAGATAAATGCAAACTATTTATCCACATCAATAACACCCTTCTACCATTTTCACATATCATATTTTTTGTATCAAAACTGGTTTATGTAACCAGTTCAGAAGTACTCACTATTTAAATGTCGGCACTCCAAATGCTGAGTTGTGACACTCAAAAAAAAAAAAGATTAAAATTGCAAAAGAAGAGCAAATCTCAAATGTTGCTCTTCTCCTTAAAACTTTTTTTTGCCCCCCTGTACCCCAAACTTATATATACTAACTCTGAGATCACCATACCTTAGAGAAAAGTAAATATTTTTGAGAAATGTTCATCTCTAAGTTAGTATATGTAAGTCCGTTTTTTCAGCCATTCAGCCTCCATGTTTTGGATTTCCCTCTAGAAAGTCCCAGCATTTCAAAGTTACCCATTAGGGCTCCATATTGAAAAGTTAGCACTCCAAATGTTGAGTGCCAACAATCCCCCAAAAATATCAAAACTGCAGGAGAAGAGCAAATCTCAAACATTGCTCTTCTCCTTAAAACTTCTCTTTTGCAGAGGGGTAAGGGTAAGTCTCCCTGCACCCCCTGATGTGGAGCGCAAGTCCTCACACCCCCAAGCTTATATATAATAACTCCAGATTCACCATACCTCAGAGAAAAGGGAATATTCTAGGGAAATGGCCATCTCAGACTTTGTACATGTCAATCCATTTTTTCGGTCATTCAGTCTCCATGATTTGGGACTCACACCTGAGGGTCCTGACATCTTAAATGGTTACAGTTCCAAAGTTTTTAAGAACCTTTAGTTGAAATTTACCACTCTTCTTGTATGTTGACCCTGTTTAACATCTCCATATTGATGATGTGGCTATTAAATCCATAGACATTGTTGTCTCAGTTAATACATTATTTGGCACACATCTCAACATCCTCATCCTTCATCCTTATATTTACCAGTTTATACCCCTCATTTTCTCTAATCGCTGTGACTAAGCATCTGTTATAAGTAAAGCAAAGCACTTATTAGCACAACTAAAGGCTGAAGCAATATAGAGATATCCATTTGGGAAGAGGTATGTGGTAGGCAGTGGGCTGTTTTTTGTTCCTGTGGGGAAGCCTACCTCTCTCCCCATGCAGCATCCCTCCCCATTGCATCTCTTCTTTTTTTTTTAAACACATTTATTGAATTATCACTTGAGACATAGGCAAACTTACATTTAAATAAAAGTGATCAAACCATATTAACAAGTTCACATTTACAAATGTCACATATATTGTTATTTACCATATAATAACCACATACCAGGTAAAGTCAGTACCCCTCCTCCTAACATCACTAACTCCTTAGAAAATATTGCTATCTCATTCAACACACACTTCACAGAAACCATACTATCACTAGCTAAACAACACAACCCCCCTCCCCTCCAACCCACACCTTCAACTAGTAATCTCCCCACTGCCTTCTCTTTTTCTCCTGTACCTACCTCCAACATAAAAAAACTCTTAACTAAACTTAAGCCCACCAAATTAGCAGCAGACAACCTCCCAAGTGAATACCTACAAATCGCAGCTGATGCTCTGGCCTACCCAGTATCCATCTTGATTAACCGTTCTCTGTCAGAAAGTTACATTCCCACATTGTGGAAAGTATCACCTATAATTCCCCTCCACAAAGGCAGACCCTCCACAGAACTAACCAATTACCGCCCCATAGCTATTCTCTCTCCACTCTCCAACATACTATTGAGATGCATACACTCTCAGGTCTCAGACTACCTCCTTACTAACAACCTCCTTTCCAATACTCAGCATGGTTTCCGACCAACCATAGCACCACCACTGCCTTACTCTCCTTTACTAACACTATCCTTCAGCATAAAAACAATGGCTATCTCTCCTCTGCTACTTTCCTAGACCTGTCTAAAGCATTTGGCATGGTTCCACACAAACAACTTATCTCTGTCCTCAATAACCTATCCTTCTCACAATCAGTCACCAAGTGGTTTCAGAGTTACCTGTCTGACCGCCAGCTATCTGTTGTATGGTAGAATGACATATCTCCCCAACTACCTGTCTCTATAGGGGCTCCCCAAGGATCCATCCTTGGACCCCTACTCTTCTCTGTTTTCACAAATAATCTAGACTCTGCCACCAAACATGGCACACTCATACAATACACAGATGACTCGACCATCATATGCCCAGCCCAGTCCCTACCCAAACTGCAAAAAGTCACACAGGAAGCCTTTTCCCCTGTTGAAAATTGGTTATCCGATGCCCAATTAGTACTCAACCCAAACAAAACTAAACTACTCATCTGCCAACCCACCAAACATACTCAAAACAACTCTCACTTTAACATCACAGCAAAAGGCAACACCACTATATACCCAACTGAACACACCAAATTGCTAGGAGTGGAAATAGACAATAAACTAAAATTTGACATTCACATATACATGACCATAAAAAAGTCCACAAAAACTAGGAGCATTATACAGAAATAAGCATCTTCTCACCAAAGCAGCAAAGATTTCAGTAGCAAATTCCCACCTTATCTCCACCCTACTTTATGCCTCTCCAGTATATACCAACCTAAGGCAATGCGATCCAAACAAGCTAGAGACCTGCTACAACAAAATTGCCAAATTCGTCACAGGGGCATCCTACCATAGTCACCACTGTCTCTCACTTGCTGAACTGGGCTGGCTTGAACTCCGTCACCTCCTTTAATGGTATCAACTCTCACTCGCCCACAAACTAGTAAACCATCCACTAAATGTCCCATCCCTCCAGAATCTACTCTAACCCTATCGCACCACCAGACCACTAAGATCCAGCAACAAAAATCATTTGCAGATCACTAAAGCCAATAACTGTGCTGGTGAAGCACTATTCTCTTGCACCATAGCCAAATTATGGAACTCCCTCCCACCCACAATTATCTCCATACCATCATGCACCCACTTCAAAACTTTACTAAAAGCGCAACTAAAAACATGCTGGCTATGCCCTTGCAACTTCCACTTTAATATCACCCACCCCATCCAACCATTACCTTTCTTTCCACTCCACTAACTACCTTGATTATAGCAAGCTCAGATGCTCATAAGCCTAGTACTTATTATACAGCAGGAACTTCTTATTGTAACATTTGTTAATGTCTGTTATGTACTTCACAGATAAAGATTCTAGTTGTCTACTGATGTACTATGTTCTTCATCTGTAAATATGTTGTAAGTAATTTCTATGTTAAATTGTTAATCGCTATGTAATCCAATGTAACTACTGTCTGTTTATTTTAACTGTGGAGCTTTTCTCCCTGTGCCTCCGCTGAAAATGGACCTACGTCCAGTCGGACACTCCCGGCCAACAAATATAAATAAATAAATAATCAAGGCAACATTACGTAATTTGTTCACTTCCTGCCTTCTCCTAAACCTGACTGCTCTTCTAAAACGTTTTTCTGTGTGTATTGTTCTCATAATTTTAATTTTTTCTATGTAATTTACTCCTACTGTTTTCTAAAGATCCCACTTCCTGTTCTTTTATCACTGTAACAATATTACAGCTGGTTTCGACTTTGATTTCCATTTTCTAGTAATTGCTTTTTTCGTCAGCAACCAGAATGAAACTTAACAATGCCTAAATATGTTTAGGCAATTCAGATCCAGTGTACTAGCTCAAAAAATAATTTCCTTACATTCATTTGCTCTGCCAGTATTCCTGATAGACTACTCTGTAAGGAACTGTTAAAGTCTGCCAACTCATTATACTCCAAGAACATATGCTCCCGGGTTTCTCCTTTGAAATAATTTTAGATTTTGTTGGATATTTGGAAGTCACACATGTGCCCTCCTACTGTTTCTCTCTGAAATTGCTTATCTAATCTTTCTTCCCAATCCTTTTCTGACCTCTTCTGATCGACTCCTATAATTATCATGCAAAAGTTTTGATGCCTTACTAATTATCCCTTTTTCAATGGCAGCCTCTGTTCTAGATTCTACTAAAAAGTCTACCTGCCACTTTTCTCTATTAAATTCCATCCCTGTTCTCTGTACCCTTAATTTTAATTATCCCTATCAGCAGAATCTCTTTTCTGTATTCCAGTGTTGGCGTAGTTCTTAGAATTCTTTCTGCTACTTTGTGAATATAATATTCTGTGTGGTTATTGTTATTCTCCTTAAGGATCTTTGTCCAAAACCCCAGTCTCCTAGTATTTCTTGAACTTTACTGTTTCATCATCATATCTCTTTCCACTTTGAATTATAGCTTGCTCTTGCTTATATGCCTGCCTTAACTGTGTTGCTCTGAAATACCCCTTCAAATCAGGTAATCAATCGCAAACCACCTTGTTCTACTGGAAGGCTCATGTTATCCCACTTGACTCTTCCCCTCTTCCTCTCCCAGATAAAATAATTCAAATTCTCTTGTAGTTGGTAAAAATATGTCTAACCTGTGTACAAAACTAACGGGGCTACAAATATTTTCACTACTTGTATCTTGCTATCCATATCCTTTAAACAGAGCTTCCAGGTTCTCAGTTTTTGTATTAATTTTTGCTTAGTCTCTTCCAACATATCTTTAGTTGCCATAACAGAATCCTTTTTAACCCATACTCCCAAGTACTTAATTTTATTATGTCCTAATAAATATGGGTATTGTTGAAACAATTTGTGTCTGGGTATATATTTTACAGTTATTGCTGTTGTTTCCTCTTTATTAATTTTGCATCCTGAGGAAAGCCAAGACTATCTCAGAATGTTCCACAACACTAAATTATCATTTTCTGGTTTTATCAGGTACAAAATAATATCATTTGCAAATAAAGCCAACTTTTATTGATTACCATACCAATTATATCTTTGAATTTCTGAGTCCCTTAATTTCTTTGCCAATGGTTCTAAATATAACACAAATAACAAAGAGGAAAGAGCACACTCCTGTCTAGTTCCTCTGTTCAAACAGAACTTATCAGAGAAGAATCCCCCTCTTTAATTTTTATCTTCGATCCCTCATATATCCTCCTAATGAACCTTATTATTGTGTCAATGAATGCAAATGCTTCCATTGCCCTACTCATAAAATCCCAGCTTACTCTGTTGAATGCTTTCTCTGCATCAAGACCCACAAACAACAGTGATATTTTCTTACATTCTGCCTTTCTCTAGATCATTATTGTTGTATTAATGTTGTCAAATGTTTGCCTCCCTTCCACAAAACCACATTGATCCATATCTACCAATTTTAGCATCACCTTTGCCATTCTTCTAGCTACTATAGATATAAATACTTTATAATCATGATTTAGAATCAAAATGGGCTTTTATGAAGCTGAATCTGATAGGTCTTTATCATCTTTAGGTATTACAGCCAGCACAGCTTTCTTCCATGATGTTCGTGCTTCGACTGCTTTTAAAATACTGGTAAAACCTTCCAGATCTTTATCACTTTCTTCCCTCCTAGCATCCAAGCTTTCACAGGAATACAGTCTATTCCTGGAGAATTTCCAGTAGATTGGTTTATATATATATATATATATATATATATATATATATATATATATATATATCTATGAGTCTACTTCTTTTGACCTAACTTTCATTTGCCTGACACTCATTTGCCTGACCCCATTTGACTGAAATTTCATTTGCCTGACACTTCATTTGCCTGACACTTCATTTGACTGACAAGTATTATTAGCAAGAAAATGGAATATGCCCCCTTCCCCACTGCAGTGCGACCCTGGAGTTAGAATATATAGTTAGGGGGTGGGGGGCACAGCCCCCCACTTCATTTCATATGATATTGTTAACTTTTGATGTAATATTGCTTAGTAACAGAAAAGTAAGTGGGGGGCTTCACCCCCCACACCCACCATTGTGGGGGACTGTGCCCCCCACACACCCCCTAACTATATATTCTAACTCCAGGGTCGCACTGCAGTGGGGAAGGGGGCATATTCCATTTTCTTGCTAATAATACTTGTCAGTCAAATGAAGTGTCAGGCAAATGAAATTTCAGTCATTTGGTCTCAGGCAAATGAGTGTCAGGCAAATGAAAGTTAGGTCAAAAGAAGTAGACCCATATATATATATATATATATCACCATTTGTATCTTATCTTCTCCTATCCTGTTAGTAATCAAGCATCTCCCTCTAACATTGGCATATTTAATGCTTCCATAAACATTTCTATTTCTACTGATTTCCACATTTCTCTGCTTTATACAGATTATCATAAAATTTCTGAAATAGGATCTCTGGCTATTTTCTTTGTTACAGGCTACCTAAGCTTGAAAACAACCTTTTATACTTTATGTTGCTAAAGTTATTGTCCCAAAAGTTTTTGTGCTCTGGAGTTATTATCAAAAACTGTTGCTTAACAGCAATATTTCTAAACTCATGCGTATTATACAAGAGGTCTCTTATTTTCTCTTTAGCACTGGGCAGCTATGCCTCTTCTTGTTCTATGAGTTTCTCCCTATTCTACAATACTTAAACCTTTGTTAGCTCCACTAAATAATTATTGTTACTTCTTACCCATATCTCTTTTTCCTTTATTCTTACTTATGTTTAAACTCTGCTCCCTAGCGATATTTTCTGAAGAAATTTCTATCTTCCCTAATTACTCCTGAATAATTTCCACTATCCATTCCTTAAATTAATTTCTGTTTAACATTTTTATTTCATTGTTCTACGGTTTTACTTTTGTTATTATTGGTGCATGATTTGAAATAGTTGTTGGATGTATATCAAAACTTTCAATTAAAATGCACATTTCTGTGAAATATAATTTGTCTTGCCTAGCCCAATTTTTGTACCATGGAGAATAATATCACAAGTCTCTCTGAACTCATACTACTGAATTCACAGCTTCCCTGCCAAATATTTGTATACATTTCTTCAAAAATCTACCCTCTTTTGTTATATTTTCCCTTCTAGGCCCCGAGATACATCCTCACTGTTGCAAATCCAATTCCAGTCCTCACTTGTAAGTAATATTCCCTGCTGAAAGCTGATTATTTCTCCCAACATTTTCTTAAGCTCCATTGTAGCAGTTTTATGTGTAGAATAAATAAGTGCCAGTGTAATCCCCTCTCCTGTCAGTAATCCCTTGCTACTACAAATCTACCATTATTGTCTTTTTTTCTCCTCTTCTAGCAGTATTGGAGGTTCTCTACTGATTAATATAACTACTCCATTTTTCATTTGTCCCAGATATTCTGTTCAATAACAATCCTGAAATCCTTTCGTTATCAAATTCACATGCTTGGCTCTTTCCAAATCTGTCTCCTGTAATATAACTATTTGCAGTCTGCATTTTTAATTTAGTTCACTACTATTATTTTTTGTATGTACCTGTGAGATCATTCATATTCAAAGATAATATAGAAAGTGTTGCCATTATAAGAATTTATTCTCACCTGTTATGTACAACAGCTTTTTTAATGTCTAGTTTCAGCTTTTGTGTTACATACACTAATGTTCAGCAGGTTGATCTTTTTTACAGTTGTTTCTTGTCATATCCATTTAAACCCATGTCACATCTTATAGGTTCATAGGTGTTTACTAGACTAATGACCACAATGGCCTTTTTAAGCCTAGCCATGCATCCCAAAGCTCTGAGAAGTTCTGATACCCTTGATAAGTGTAAGCATGGCCCTGGGAGACAAATTATTTACAGGTTACCTACATCCATTAGAGACATAGGTGCCATACCAGGGTTGAATTTCCAGTTTTCCATCCAATTGTCCAAGTTGCACTTGAATTGGGTTAGGGAGGAACTCTGCTTCACATGGATGGGGAGCCTGTTCCACATATGGGGTGGTCTCTGGGATACATACCTATCTCTCCAGCAGGTCCTATTTATATCACAGGCAAGGTTTAAATCTTTAGAATGGGTAATTCTGGTACTGTTTGTTTTGTGGATATGCAGGAGGTCCATCAGAGTGGGGTCTGATAATGCCCTGTATACCAAGCATAGATCTCCTCTCAAAAGCCTGTAGGAGACAGATTACAGGGATAGGGCCTTGAGGTGGTCTGCATAGGACATTTTACTTATGCCCTGTATTCTTTTAGTGAGGAACCTCTGTGGATATTCCAGTTCTTGTATATGCCTGGTTAGGTACATACCAAAGGGAGCATTGATAGGTCTGATGAATGTTGAATACAGTGGAACAATGGCTTCCTTGGACTTAGATGCCATACCTTTGTTTATAGTAGTTGATAGTCAAAGGCTAGATTACTATCTATGTGTGTCCCTAAGTCTCTGACTACTGGGTCAAATCTAATGGGTGTGTTGTCAATATGATAGTTACCAGGGATGGATGACTTCCCAAGGGATACTATTATGCATTTCTTGGCATTTAGTTTTGGTCCATGGCTCTGACACCAGTTATTTGTCTCTGTCATTCCCTCCTGGGGAACATTTGTGTCAGTGTGAGATTCAATGACAGCTCCTAATTTGCAATCATCTGAAAATGTAGTCAGCCAGAGACCACTGACATTAGCCTTGACTTCTGAGAAGCAAATGCCAAAAAGGAGCAGTCCAAGGACTGATCCCTGAGGCACTCCTCTTGTGACTGGTCTCTTTGTAGTGTAGGACTCCCCAATTCTAACTTTATGGGTCCTGTCTGTGCACCACTTGGCTATCCACTGGGTGACATACAGGTTTGTACCTAACCTCTTGAGTTTGTCAACAATGCCCAAGTGGGGTATTGTGTCAAATGCCTTGGCCAGGTCCAGGTAGGCAGTGTGAATGATTTTGCCCTCATTCATTGCTTTGGTGACCTTCTCAAATAAGTCCACCAGGTTGCATATGCATGATCTGCCATTGACAAAACCAAACTGGGTTGGTTCCAGTGTCTGGAGGTTTACTATATATCTATTGATCATCTACATGATAATTCTTTCCATGGCTTTACATATAGGACTAGTAAGACTTATGGGTCTGTAGTTTCCAGGGTCTGTAGATGGCCCACATTTGTGCAGAGGGATGACTGTTGCCTTTCTCCATTCATGAGGCAGAAAGTCTGTTTGGAGGCTACAGTTAAATAGTAATTCCACAGGCCCTGATAGGTCATGTTTCAAGCTATTTAGAAAGCATCCTGGAATATTGTCTGGGCCCATTGATGCAGCGTTCTTGGTCTTAGAAAGAGTATTAAGGACCTGTTCCCTAGTGATAGTAGGGGGAGTTATATTTGATAATATTTCCTGAGGGAAGGTTGAGGGGGAGAGAGGGGTAAAGTTGGAGCTGAAATTATCTGCTAGGAGGTTTACTGTGTCTTCTGGCTCAGTATAGGTGGCTCCATTTACAATGAGCTCTGCACACAATTGTGTATTGCCTTTGAGGTTGCAGACATAGCTAAAGAAGGCTTTGTGGTTGCCCTTGGCTTGGGAGGACAAACTTACCTCAAATTTGTCTTTGATAGACTTCATTTGTCCTCTGAGTTGTTTGTTTAGTTTGATGAGCATGCTTTTATCCTGCTGGGGTGCTGCACCCCCTAATTTTTGCCATGATTGTCTTCCTCCTGTTATACAGCCTATTGATTTTGTGATTCCACCAGATGGCTTGTTTTTCGAGTTAGCTTTTACAGGAAAACTGTCAATCAGGATGTCTGAGTCTGTACAGAGCACTGCCAAACACTTGAGGGGAAACTAATATGTAGACCCTGAAAATTTAAGGATGAAGTATTTAGGCAGATATTCTGAAGTTAGAAACAAATCAAGCAGCACTTACTGAAAACAAAGGATTAGCTTGTCACGAATGATGAAAAGAGGGGAGTTGCATGAATGGCTACTGCCTTGCTACTACTAATGCTGGTCTCATCACAGCTTCACTCTGTAGGGATACAATGCTCCTTTGCTTCTTATCTCACTAGAAGAAAAATGTTAGTACCAAAACCAAGAAAAGAAGCAGGCCGCAGACTGTTTGGTGATCCACTGTCTTGTCCCAGATGATGCAAGGGTCTGTAGACTTGTAGCCTTTTTCTGATAGATGCCTTGAATAGTAACCAGACCAGTTAGGAACATTAACCATAAACACTCACTCTCCAACCAGAAACAGTCAGGAATCAATGCACTCTGCTCCTTCTCTCACCAGGACCAGAATATAAACACAGATTCCAAGCTGTCACATATAAAGCAATTATTAGGCTCTCTGGTGATCATCATTCTCTAGGAAATAATGTCCCTGTACTCATTCTCTCACCAGGAGAAAACAGAAGCACTAATCCCAAGATGACTACCGACAGGTAGAATGTGGGCTCTCCAATAACTGGTGGCCTTGCAATAGATATGTAAGGGTAAGATAAAAAAATGGTTTAGCCTAAACACTGCAGTGTGTACTAAGCAGTTAGATATGAAAGTGGGTAACTTAAGTTTTAGCTGTCTAAGTGGAGAGACACCATTTTTAAAAGTTTTTTGTTTTAATGAAAACTATCAAACAAAAAATTACCCCAAGAACACCCCTATGACATATTAACTTAATATAAACAGACAAAACTATGTACATCTTTAAATAATAAAGTTTAACCCTCCTAATAGGAACAATTGTCAGTGATTGACAGCTACACTAACAGGCTTTAATGAACCTATAATGAAGGTTATCCATGCTAAAATGCATGGTACAGCATGTGTTTCAACATACACTAAGTTCTGTCTGTTTTTTTGTCTTATCATTATTGCTCTCCCAGATGTAGAAAACAACTTCAATCCTTTCAGAAAGCATTATTTTTCAGCCATGAAAAGAAAAAAGGGTCTTAATCCAGTCATTCCTCTGTGCAAAAAGTAAGAAAATGTACATAATTTTTTCTTATAACATGTTCTTTTGCTCAGGCTTTTTTTGTCTTTTTACATTGCATTACCTACATTTTTTAAAACTGAACAAGAAGAAAGAAAGAAGAAGGAAAAAAGGGCACCTGTTTACTTTATCTTTACTACTTACAAAAATACTGAAAATCTTTATTATATAACATGCAGTATATGTCACGTTTTATAAAAATACTGTGAAGAACAAAAATTGTTTTACTTACAGTTACCTGTTTCCGTCCTCTTCCCCACTCCTTAATGTTTTTCCAAGCATTATGTTTTGGAGTCCCCTACAAGTTTAACAAAGTCAAATAAGTCCAATATTTGCAGATTTCTTGTTCTGACATATTTCACAAATGTGATTGATGCTTTGTAATCCTACATTTATTTATTAATTTCTAAGTTGCTGGTTTTCTTCCTGTTGATCTTCATCTCCATTCTCTTGTTCATTTCCAACATACTCCTGGTTCTTCAAATCAACTCCTGTGCTTCCTGTCTTTTAAGCATTTTCCTTTGGAAAACTGGAAAGGGTTTCATTAGCATAGTCTTTCAATGAGCTTTACTATCTGAAGAATAAGAAGCAGAATCCCCTTTTGTTTGATAGCTCACTTTTTGTTGGACAAACTTCTGTATTTCCTTCTTAGCATGTTCTCCATCAAATAATGACTTTGACCTGCCATGAAAAAATATTCTGAAGATAACTGGATACAGCAGCTTAGATTTCATGCCTGCTTCTCGACATTGCCTGATTGGTGGAATAGATTTACTCCGCCTTTGCCCGGTGTACAGTCAGTTCTAATTTTCCACAAACATTCTACTGTCTCCAACTTTTAGTAACTTTGTCCTTCTGCTACAGTTTTGTTAGAGTAAACTCTTTCTGCTGGTAGGATTGCATCTTTACTATTTGAGGTCTTGGCTTCTTTCTCATGGCCAGGTTTGCAGCATACACATAATGTTCCCTTTTATTTAGCAACTCCTGCTGTGGAACACCAGTCCAGTTATTTATTTGTGCTCTCACAAAATTAATACAGTCTGTTCCTTCCAGTTTCTCTGGTACAGCAGGAAAATCTCAGTTGTTTTCCTATGTGCTCTGTCATCTAATTCTAATATTTTTTGAAATGTCTCTTCTTGACTAGTCTGTTACTCAGCCAGCCTTTTCTCCATTTTTGACCTCTGATTTTTGCAGTTTTATCTGCTCATCTGAATATTTGTTTAAAGCTTCTTCCATTTTCAGCTTTTATTACTTGTGTTGATATACTTCTTCAGTGTTTCATTTATTTTAATCAGCTCTGAGCACATTTGACTTATGTTTTCCCTCTAGATTACTGGAAATCATATCTGCACCAAAGCTGGAGCTTAAACTGCTTTTCTCTGAACTGCTGCAGGATTCTTCCCAGCCATTGTTTTCTCCTCACTTTTTCTAGTTGTTGTTCTTTCAGGTTCTCTAAATTTATTCTTTGCTTGTATCCAGGCAGTGCATGTACTAGCCAGTAAGTGAAATTTACCCCAAAAGTCAAATTTTCTGTTTTCACACCAGGAGAGTTGAAATTAAGCTGTTACTCATTGTCCTGCCATCTTGGAAGTGCTATATGCCCTATTAATTATCCCTTTTAAAAGCAATTTCTGTTCCACATTTAATTAAAAACTCAACCGGTTCAAATCTTTAATTTAGGATTCCCCATCCCTTTCTCTTTGTCTACACTCTGTTATCAACCCTTATTAGGGAAGGTGATCACTAGCCTGCAATCCAAACATTTCCTTGACATCTTCCATTCTATTACCTTTCCCTTCCTATTGGCTCCCAATACATTGGTTCCTTTGCCAGCTTCCAGCTTCCTCCAGTAAATTCCAGCCCACTCTTACCTATTCTTTGTACCCCTATTTGCAGTCATCCCTATCACTACAATCTCCTTTCTCTATTCCTGTGTTGGTTTAGTTCTTATTATACTTCCTGCTACTATTCTGTGTGGTTGTGTTATTCTTCTTAAGGATGCGCATGCAAACTTCTGTGCTTTTCTTCTCAGCCTTTTCTTCAGACACTTCCAATAAGCTAACAAAACAATTGTTATTAAAAGTACGGGGGGGGTCTCTTAGTGTCACAGGTGTAGTGGAATTGTATATGAGAAAAAAGAAAAAATAGCATAAAGAAAAGAAAGAAAAAAGTCAGGTGATACTACATATGTAAAGTAGGCCAGCTTAAGGCTAGATTAAAGGTACCAGACGTATATGGCTAGCAGGTGTTAGCTAGCAGATTCAGTCAGCCAGTGTTCAAATGAATGTGTAAATTATTTATACATAAATCCTGTAACACTACAGGTAGCAGTGTGGATGTCCTCACTGTACCAAGGGTAGGTATGAATAAAGTTTGATTTGTGTAGTTTGTAAGTTAAAATTTCCTGAGTTTTAAATGAAATCAGGTTAAAATGTCATGGTTGTGGATTTTGAAAAGAAGTGAATTTATAGTGATAATGCTGCTGCATCTGTCAAAACAACCCTGCTGTCATTTAAAATTTTCTACCTTTCCCCTTAGTAATGATGAAACGTGTATGCATATTTCATCATGTCTTGGCTGTGACACAGTTCCCTTGCTTTTCTTGTGTAAACATAGTATAAATGTATTTGCAGTTGTGCAAATATATATGTATATAAATGAGTTTTTGAGTAGGGGATTCTCCCTGCAGTTTGGAATACTAAGTAAAGAAATGCGCATATATTAATTCAACACACCAAAAGTGTTATTCAGAAACTACATATTACTTAAAATACTTCAAACCTACAATTAGAAAACAAACATTAATGCAGATAGGTATTGCTGTGTATCCCAGGACACAGCAGTGCTATATAAGTTTGAAACAGATACAAGTCCGTCTTGTCACTGATGCAAGAATGGCATGTCACCAATACAAGTATGACTTGTTAATGATTATTTTAAAACCATGCATAAAGTTTTAGTATAAGCCACATGCTGTAGTGGCTAAAAGATCAACACAACATGCGAAACAATCATTTCTGTAGGTTATATGATGGTTTATATTTGTTATATACTATTTAGAGTTTTGCAGTACTATATTCATTATTGTAAAAGTTGTACATATGCCAAGAGAACAGCAAAATAATTTACCATTTTGGTTTCCTAATGTTGTATGTTTGTGTTCATTAGACTCTATGAGAAAATTATGATAAGGCAAACTGTGTTGGCAGTCCTGCTTCATGAAGGTATACACCTATCACTATACTAGGTAAAACAAAGCAGTCAGTGGAGAAATAGTAATATTTGAAACTTGCTGATAGTGTCATAGTTAATTACAGGGTATTTTATAACATTACTATGGAAATCAAACGACTACTGCATTATGTTCAGTATCAAATGTTTATGGTAAGTAAAACTAGCCAAGGTCATTGAAAGCTTCCCAGAAGCTAAGAATGTGCATGTTTATAAATCATGCTCAAGGATTTCAAAATATTCGGTAAATCTAATACATATTATGCTCATCATGCAATGAGCATTTATATTTTCAGATACTATGAATAGACAGAGAACTTTACCCCTGACTGCAGTGATGAAGAGGGTATGAAATGTAGTTGTATTACACACAGTTTGTATGTAGCATGGGTTGCAATTACTGTTAATAACATGCCTCTCAACTGCCTGTGCCTTTGCCTCATATTCTGCCTTCCCTCTTATGGATCTATTTATTTATTTTTCTGGTGAATCACTGAGGATTGCAGTCAACCATTGATATCAGACATTAGAGTTTCAAACTTCTGATTATTCAGACAGTGCATGTTGGTGCAAAACAGTTATTCCATTCATTTTTAAATGAATTTTAGCATTTAAAAAGTGCCCTTGATTTTGGCCAGTGTTCCTCCCATTGTTTTTGACTTTGTCCAAAATTATTGAGCAAAGTATTTGAGAGGTATGACTAATAGTAAAACAACAGAGATACCATCCGAGTTCAGTACAGTAAACTCTCAGTTAAGTGGCACCCATGGGGACTGGTAGATGCCGGATAACTGTAGTTTCTGGTTGCTTGAGAGTTACTATTAAAAACAGGCCCGACTAATACTCTACTCTGTACTATTTGCTTGGTTTGACTTGTTCTCAGGTTGGGGAGAGAAGGAATTTATTCCCATCTTCCTTTTTAAAACTCTAAAACTCTAAAAATGTAAGGTATGTTTCTGTGGGCAGGTGGGAGGGGTTCAGAAAGTGCAACACATGAAAATTGTACTGTATTTCTTTGATATTTTTTTGCCGGTTGCTTGAGTTCCGTTTAACTGAGAGTTTACTGTATTAAACAAATTATTGCTGCTGTTATAAAATGCATTCCTGAATGCAGCATTTATCACAGACTATAAAGTGTTATAAAAAATATACACATTTCAATGCATGAATAGAGTTACAATACATACAAGTTACACAGACTAAAATTAAGCCATAACCAAGAGACATTGTCATAGAATGGGAATGCAATCTGCAAGCTATTCTAACCATAGTATCTGAAAAAGACACATTTGCTTTCTTAAATTGTTGTATCTTTCGTCTTTTCCCGGTTAGGGGTCGCCACAGCGGATCTCCGGTCCGCTAATGATTGGCAGCAGATTTTTACATACCAAGTTGCCAGCCCTGACGTACAACCTTCAACGAAGGTATGCCCATTCATGCATGTCTCTACACAGAAGACGCTTTAGCTGAGAATCGAATGTTAATAGGATTCATCACCCAAAGACTCCCTATGCTGTGGAATAAAAAAAATAAATATATGTGAGGCTGGACAGGGCTGGCCTTGTTCCTTGTTAAAGAGTAATCAATGAATGGATGAGATAGAGATAGGATATACCAGGTACCTCATGTCACTACAGAGGCACAGGCAAATAAAAATAATGGGTATAGTTCCCCATACTAAAGGGGTGGCGAAGAAAAAAAATATGGGCTAGGCTTGTAAATGCCCTCGGGCAGATAGCCTAGTATGAACCTATGAACCTATGAACGGGACAACGTCTTGCTGTGAGGCGGCAATGCTACCGCAACACCAAGTAAAGTGTTTATTTCATTAGACAGTTATTCTAATAGGCTGGGGCCATTTCATAAAGAGATTTCTGACAAGTAAATAAAGCAAAATGAGTTTTGATTAATTTAATGGTCTCATTATTTCTGAGAATGTAAAAGAGTAATTTACTTTTTATTTTGTTTGCAAAAGGTGGGCAAAACTTTGTCGATTAAAGGAAGTGTTTAATAAGACATTTACTCTTGCATAAATAAGTAGTCATTTTACACTTTAAATAGTAGTACAGTGAATTTCATTGGGAGTAAAAGGTTGATCAGCCTTAAAATGTTATTTTCAGTGCTTTGAATTATTATTGTATGATGCTCTGATTGTGAGACAATAACATGTAAAGTATACTCAATAAAACAGTTTGCACAGCTATAACTGCATAAAAATAATTACTACCCCACAGCCAATTTTCAATTAATCTGCTTGCTAGTAACATTTTCTATGGGTTTATAAAGACCTTGTCTAAAATATAATTCAAGCATTTTAGGCCAATGTCTCAGTCGCTGCCAAATGCAAACTGTTTCTTTGACACCTGTAAAATATTTATAACTCAGTAATATCTTTCTCTTGAAAATTGCATTAGCAGTAAAGTGTTTAAATTGCATTCTCATAAAGCTGAAACCCAGACAGATTTCTGAAAGTATACAAACGATACTCAAATCTATATACAATGTGATTGGTGGTATAAAGTTTTAATGTACAAACTTTTCTTATGGGAAAAATTATATTTGTGTAATAATGGATAAAATGTTAGTTTAATAGGCCTTGCTTCAGTAAATATGTTAAAAATAATAGCCCTCCTCACTATTTTAAGGCCATTTGATAAATGAGTATGTAATCAAGGTGGGAACAAGAGAGTGTGAGTGTGTTTCTGTAAAAAAGGGAATGTGCTTTACAGAATGATTTGTAACAGTGCTGAGAATATAAAAAGAAAAGGAAATTTATTTGTTGATAGCATTAACATCTTCAGCAGGGCTGCTTCTCAAGTAGAGCAGAGATTAAAAGAGGAAATTCAGCACGGCTGAACAAGAGGTCAGAATTTAGCAGCTCAGATGCAGCACATTGAAACAGAGCAGGGCTCTCAAACAGTCAGAACAGTAAAGAGGGTGAGGGGAATCTCGCAACACTAAAGATGGAAAGCTAGCTGGGACCATCACTGAAAATGGAAAGTTAGCTGGGAGCATCGCTGACAGGAGAATTAACAGAGAATGTAATATTGGCAGTGGTTATCAAGAATAAGAGGTACTGCCCATCAGAGAGAGAGAGAGAAATATGGCAGTTGTTACATCATATTATTTCATAATCCTTTAAAACAATTAATGAGTAATTCATGGTGAGATTATCTTTTAAGTGGCAGGTAGTATCCTGCACAGCTCTAAGCACACCACAAATGACTGTCATCAATCAGCAGTGTCATTGTAGAGGAGATGGCAAAAGAAGTTGCAGTGGGATGTTGCACCTGGCTTGCCCATCTCAGGCGGAGGGGAGGTGAAGTCACCTATTGGTTTAATGATCCCTAACAGAAGTAGAGGATCAATACAGCAGCATAACAGGTCATGGACACATCAAGTAGCACACATCACTGCAGTCATGCCCACAGTCTGGCTGGTAAGATGCATATGCTGTGCCCATGGCCAGTATTGTACACCTCTGTCTCAGGTAAGGGTATGTCAAATCCAGTAGGGGGCAGGGAAAGGGCTTAATTAAAAACATATTTTTCCTTTATATGTAGTGGAATGTGAATTACCAGTACTGTCATGTGCTTTCCTAGTTCAGAAACAATTAGGGTAATCCTTGAAAAGCAATCTGCCCCTTATTGCTGGGTGCAGATTAACTCGATGCACAGGCTATCACATGTGGATGGCTCTACCAGCGAACTGTTACATATGTTGACAGGGGGAAGGGCCAATCCCCTTAGGTCAGCATTTACAACAAAGGAAATGAAGGCACATATTAGAGGTGGCAGAAAATGAACAATTCTGAACAGTTAATCTTTTCTGCATATCTTAACCTTCTGATAGAGCATTCTAGAAAAACACAGAAAACACCAACTTAAGTATACTATAGAAGAGTTTTCTAAAAGGCATTTTATTGTTAGGTGCTCAGGGTACTTGATCACATACGGAACATTACTGTATGCTGCTATATGTCTGTATGATTTATGTATTACTGCATGAACATACCCGACTTCGCTGCATCCCAGCTGATTCATAGGTTCATAGGTAAGTACTAGGCTATCTGCCCAAGGGCATTTATAAGCCTAGCCAGAATGTGTTGGCTTTCGCCACCCCCTTAGATTAGTTCCCTGCGTCACTGTCCAGCAGAACCACTGCAGTGATCCCCGGGGTACATTTTCTGTTTCCCATCCACTCATCAAGGTTTCTCTTGAAGAGTGTTAGTGAGGGGCTCTGCCTGATGTATACTGGAATCCTGTTCCAAAGCATGGGGAGTCTCTGGGATAGGAATGTATCCCTCCAGCATGTCCTTGTGGTGAGGTTTATATCTCTAGAGCATGTGGCTCTCCGCGATTTGTTTTTTTTTAGGTGGAGCATGTCCATCAATTCTGGGTTGGACATGGTCTTGTATGTCAGGCAGAGATCACCTCTGAGTAAGCGGTATGCAACCGAGTACAGCTAGAGTTTCTTGAGTCGGGCTGCATAGGGCATCTGTTTGAAGCCAGTAATCCTCTTGGTGAGATACTTTTGTCAAAGCCTATTTGGCTGTGTTTAGCTGAAAGAACAGGCAACATTTTTTTCTTGCATATGTTGGTCAATGAAGCCCTCATGAGATGGAAACACAATATTCCCATAGCTGTATTATACTTGCATTCCTAATGGTAACTCCAAGGTTAACAAACCTTTGGTTAAGTTATGTTCTCGGTCAACAAGTTGCTCACTCAGTTACCCAGTCTTAACCCCTTGGATTTTGAATAGTCACTTCATAAACATGTGATAGAATAGCTATTTCCATTTATCACTTGATATTTATTATTATTATTGTGTCTAATTTTTGAAAAAACCTGTAGAGACTCTTGGCACACCACTAAAACTTAGCTCTACTGAATCATTTTTTACAACAATAAACAATGAAGTCAATAATGAAAAGTGAAATGAAAGTAATATTCATAGTTACTGCCACCACAATACAGTGCACTGATCCATCACCCCTTCTTTCCTTATCAGCCTATATGACCCTTGGGATCATCCTCCGCCATCTGGGGAGTAAGTCATATAGAATGAACTTTCTTCCCGTTCTCACTCTTCTTAGTGCTAGAACAGTATAGCATCATGTGCCTTGCAGAACAAGTGACAGACTTTGTGACCCTTTTTTCCTGCAGCAGTGAGACCTGTGAAATAGTTCAACATTTCTAAAGAGTTTATATATTGTCTTTATGGTCTGTAAAGAAGATAATGCATGATATGTTTTCTGGTAATTCTATTATATTTGCAGTATAAGTTTTGACATTCTCACTAAAAAAATGAAGCAGTAAACATAACGACTTTCTTCTTAATTGGAAAGACAGAAATAGACGTCATTAAGTATACCTTCTGGGTGACTAATTCTACTGTACTTCATACATAAAATCTGCAGATCCTGAAACACTAACAGCAGATTCTTAGAAACAGAAAACAATCAGTAACATTAGTTATGAATGAAGAAAACAAAACAAAAAAAAAAAAAAGAAAGAAAGAAAGAAACAGCCATGTTTTAAGTGTCTTCTAATTTTGTTTAGTCTTTCCTGAGCTTTACATGTAGCAAACATCAACACTTTTTGTATATCGTTTAGTAGGTTATAGAATGCATATGTTGCGTCTTTGGCTTTTCCCGGTTAGGGGTCACCACAGCGGAACTCCAGTCCGCTAATGATTGGTAGAATGCATATAAATATGGAAAATTAAAAGCTGTTTTCACCAAGTATAAACATAACTAAATAAATTATAAAAAAGACATTAAAACAAGTATGTTGTACTTGCACCTCCCCCCTCACACACAAAAGTCACTGATATTTATTTATACCAATTATGAATTTGAAACAAATCTCTGAAAAGGCAATACTTGGTATTTTAATCAAATCTTGTACTTCACTTTGTACAAATGTTGATGTGTTTTGCCTTTAGCAAAACTATGTTTCAGTTTTGAGAAGAAGGCTGCCACTTGTACTGCAATTTGGTTACCACCCTGTATTTTCTCTGGAAAATGTTACTTCTTCTATGGTAAAGTACAATGTTTTGGTGTGCACTTCTCTGAATAAGTGCAATTTTGTCTGTGGCAAAACTTCTAGCATATGCGTTTTTTTCATGTTGTACAGCCACTGAGTTATTTTTGGACCATGACACACTCCTGATGGCTTCTGAGCTCTTACATGGGAAAACATAAATCAGAATGCTGTATGCACTATGTCAGCATAATTCATTTAGTCCTATTCAATATCCACTTCTTCAGATCAGGGCTTTGGGGAACCATTACATCTCATGGCAAATAATGGCTGTAAATTATGAAATTAATCCTTAATGGAAAGACACATACATCAACTTGAATGCCCACAGAGATAACTTACTAAAAGGATAAAATGCCTAAATAACATGTCCTACATGCACAAACTCAATAACCTGCCACTGTACTCGGTATCGTACAGACTGCTATGATGTGACCTGTGTGGCATACAAGGCATCCTCTGACCCAATACTGATGGATTTACTACATATCAGCAAGTCAAATACCATCATAAAATCTCAGTCTATAGGTCTAAACCTCTTCTGCAGGAATAACAGAATGGTTTGGAGGGACAGGCATATCTGATACAGGATACTGCTGCTCAGGATCAGACTCCACATCCACATAAAACAAAGCTCATCCCTGTCCATATTCAAGTTTAAAATGGATTTATGGCTGAAGAATAGAACACTTGCCCCATGAATGCACCCTGTGCTGCTACTAGAGAGAGGCAGCTCCTAAATGCTTTATCCCATGCATGAGTCTCCTTAAATTATCTATGGTATGATCCCAAAGTTATTCTCATTAGGGGTAATATATAATTATCGACCATGGGATGGGTAAGGTCATTCTATAAATAAATGGGATAGGCTATTTCAAGCACAAAAAGGGAAACCTGAGTAGGCTTAAAATGGCGTGAAAAGGCAGCTAGCCTAGTACTGACCTATGAACCTATGAACCTATAAATGTTATAAACTATGTGAAAGGTATAGCAAATAATTATTTAAGCATTTCAGCTGAAAACAATGTATTTAAAAAGACTATAACAGATCTCCTATCAAATTGCTCCAGATCAGCTAATTCACATACCTTCACAGAACACATCCCTTTAACTTCTAAACAAAACCCAGTAGGTCGACCTTTAAAAGATATAAACTCTACCAAAGTGCTGAAAAATAGCTTGCATACTTAGCAATTTTCTGATTTTATGTATATATTTAATACTTAGAGTAATTTATACAGTAAGCAGACTATTGTAAAAAAAAATCATAGCTGTAACATGCTGCATCACCTTTTATTAATCTACACTGAGATGCATACAGAACTGTTTATATAATATCATGCCCCAATTCGCTCCATAAGAAAGAAAACTAAACCTGCCCAATGGCTCTCAAATCATACTAAGAAACTAATCCATTGTAGAAATAAATCTTGGGCAAAATGGCGTACCACAAAGAATACTACCGATCACCAAACATTTAGACAACAAAAAAAATAACAAAAAAAGCTATCCTACAAGATAAAAATAACTTTTATATCCAATTACAACAATCATCCCTTAAACAACCACAAAAGTTCTGGACTACTATTAACAAACTTCTATCCCCAGGCAAAACAGGCACGCCTAATCCACTAGGCTCCAACCCTGACTGCCCAACACAAACAGCAAATGCCTTCAACTCTTTCTTTACTACTTCTATACTAAATCTAGCAAACCATCAAACCCCTGACACCTCTAAATTGCCCACTCCTAACTCCATTCCTCCCCCCTTCCACCTCGAACCTATACCCACATCCTATATCTCTTCCTTACTCCAAAAATTAAAACCTACTACCCCCCCCAGCTGATAAACTACCAGCAGAATTCCTCCAAATAGGAGCCAAAGCTATTGCCTATCCCATCTCCATATTGATCAATAGAACCATAAAAGAAGGCACTATCCCTTCTCTCTGGAAAATCTCTTACATTATTCCTCTTCACAAAGATGGAAACTCCATTGATTTCTCCAACTTTTGCCTCATAGCTCTACTCTCTCCACTTGCTAAAATAATGGAGAAATGTATCCACAAACAATTACTAAACCACCTACTCCATTACAATCTCCTAGCTAACTGTCAACATGGTATCCGGCCATTCCATAGTACCACCACAGCCTTGTTATCCTTTACTAACTGTATCAACAAAAATCACAACAAAAATATTCTTTCCTCTGCATTCTTTGTTGACCTATCAAAAGCCTTTGACATGGTTAATCACCAACTTCTCCTCCACCTTCTGAAGTCCCTCTCTCTCGACAGTCCTGCTATGAACTGGTTCACATCCTACCTTGAAAACAGACAACAAGCAGTTATCTGGCAAAACCATCTTTCAGACCTCCTTCCCACCTCCCTAGGTGTCCCTCAGGGCTCCATATTAGGTCCTCTACTGTTTTCCATTTTCATAAATGACCTTCATTTTTCTACTTCACTCTCTACCTGCATTCAATATGCAGATGACTCTACCATAATTTGTTCTGGCACATTCCAAACCGAACTTCATTCTCTCACACAGAAAGCTTTCACCACTATAGAACAATGGTTCTCTAACCATTGTCTTCTCCTTAATCCAAAAAAAAAAAAACTTTTGCTCTTTACACCCTCTCATTTGTCTACCCCTCTTCATTTCACACACGCATACAATAATTGTACCCTCATTTCTCCAGACTCCACCACCAAACTCCTAGGAATTACAATTGACAATCACCTAAATTTTGATACACACATAAATACTACAATAAAATCTATTAACAGAAAACTTGGATCCCTCTATAGAATCAAACCTTTCCTTACACCAGAAGCCAAGACCACAATAGCTAGAACCCACTTAATCTCTACCCTATTATATGCTTCCCCCATATATACCAATCTTTCTAAAAATAATCTCAACAAACTAGCTAAATCTTATAACAATATTGCCAGATTTGCTACAAACTCTCCTTACAGGACTCATCACTGTCAGAATCTAAAACAACTAGGCTGGCTTGAACTCCCTCACCAACTACAATTTAACCAACTTGCAATAGCCCACAAAACCCTATACCAACCCAGCAACACCCCAATTCTTTCCACCCTCATAATGCCGTATAATAACCTGAAGAATCTACGCTCCTCAAACAAAATGTTGATTCACACTACCTTATCAAAAAACTTAGCAGGCGACTCCCTATTTTCTAACTCAGTTGGTAAACTATGGAATCTATTACCACATGACCTTACAACCCAAACCTCCCTCCCACTATTTAAAACTAACCTAAAATTTTTCTTCACTAACCACTGGTTATGTTCTTGTACCAACCCTGACTAACTGTTATCCTTTAACTATCTGTTACACTCAGAACCATAATATACTTAACTATAAACCTCTTCATACAACTCTCTATAAACTAACCTTTTTCTTAATTACTAATGCTGTTAGTCTTGAGTACTATTTGCCATGTTTGACTTTTTAAGTAATTTTTTACTGTTTTTTTTTTTTTTTTTGTAAATTTGTTAACTTTATGATGTAATATTCTATGTTAATGCCATTTTTCTAATTTTGAATTTGATATTTTTGTATGTTTTTTTTTTACTGGAGCTTTTCTCCCTGGGCTTCTACTGAAAATGGACATGTATCCAGTTGGACTAGCCCGGTCAACCAATGTAAAATAAAATAAAATAAATAAATATAAAATGAATCTTTTGAATTAGTATGCAGCAAATCACTAGTTTCATCTCACAATTAAAAAAATGGTCTGACACCGTTGAAAAAGATTCTACGTTATTTTATGGTAAGTTACCAAGATATAAAATGTGTGTTACTAGTAAAATGTTTCAGGAGCCTAGGCACAGGGTGCGCGACAAGTAGGTACTGTTCATTTTTATAACTGTCAGCCAAATAAACAAAGGTAGCATGCAAAAGGGACATATACACCCATGTCTAACAAAAAAAAGTAAGTACTGTGCATGATCTAATTTATATTTAATAAATTATACTTTGTTCTGTAGACAGTAATAAGTTAAATGCTGAAATGTTCATTGTAAAATCCTACTACAAAATAGTTGCAGCAGCTGAAAAAAATGGGGTGATATAAAACACATATGCAAGCTGTTAATGGACTGCCTTTAAATAAATGCATGGTAAATGTAACTTCTTAGCAAGTACCTGACATGTCAGAGCATACTCTGTATTTTAAAGGTTAGTTCCCGAGTTGTAAAACAGCATTGTGAAATGTTGTAATGTGTTTACAATTTAAACTGGCATAAATCACTCATTTAGCTTATCTGTGCTAACTATACATAAGTGTATTGAACATACCATTTATTAAGCTATAGATGTCAACACAATATACATCCATATATGTGCTACATCACTAACATAACAAGTATTTGTTCCATTTAAATACACCATATGTGTTTCACTCAGGACCTTCACAAAAAACAAATTTAGCATTTGAAAAAAGAAAAGCTATTCTGACAATTCATCGTTACTCTCTTGGGTTGTATTACTTCTTCTTATTTGTATCCTAAATATTATTTCTCCTGATTCTGTTCTGAAATAATTAATAATGACACCTGCCTTTATATCTTATAACTTTTTGTGAGTTTCTTTTTCTCCTTGAAATCTGATAACCTACCAAATGACAAGACTGTTGAGTTAAACAGCAATGGGGGAGGGGCGGTGTTTCTGTATTCATTACTGAATATTATGCATCAGTAAAAGAATATTTGTCAATATAAATATAATGAGCAAGTATTATGGTCAAACTGTATGAGTGCATGTACAAAATGAAAAAGGACTCTGATTTATTTTACATTCTAGATGTTGTCTGACTTCTTAACAGAATAATAGTGTATAACTACTGATTTTTTAATAATGCTGCTAATAAAATGCATATGCTTTAGTTATGTATCACTGGCTAGAAGTAGTGGGGGACAACAGTAAAACAATGCAGTCTTGTATGTCAAATGGATAAAATCTGATATTGACATTGTATATATCCATATTTATGCTTGTGTCACAAGACAGTCAATATTTTCCTGTTATGACACTGTTATGTATTATTCTTCAAAACCAATATTAAGCACTGACCGTACCTGGCATTATGCACCTTATGTGCCAAATGTTCATGAGTCTGGTTAAATACCATTAATTATACATACAGTAAAACTGAAAAAACTTCACAGTAATAAGTTTTAATGCAAAGAAGTATCTATACTGTCTTATATATCAAATATCAAGAACAAGTGTTACTAAAAAGTAAGCTAAAATTCCAAATATGAATATTTCATGAATATGCCAAAGAGATTTACATAGCAGTTTGTATGTTATAATCAAAGGGAGGTACATTATAATTAAAAGAACAAAAGAGAAGTTACTATCAAGTACTGACACGTCACATTTAACAAGATGCTTTGTTTTAATAAAAAAATAAATAAATAAATAATGCACCTCCAGAATGCCCCCATAACCTCTTAACATAATGCAGACACGCATAACCACATACATCTTCAATAAAGGAAGTTTAACCCTCCTAATAGTAATATTTGTCCCAAACAGACAGTTGCTTACACAGGCCCTAATTAACCTGAAATTGATGTTATCCATGCTAAGATGCATATTATTGGCTGTGCTTCTAATTAAACTAATTGGTATCTATTGTTTTTTAACCTTATCCACCCCAGATGTGAAAACAACTTGCATGCTTTCAGAAATCATTAACTTTTAGTCTTGACTAAACCAGTGTTTTGTCTTTTATTGCCTTATTATCAGGTTGTCTCCATGGAACCACAAGAGAAAAAAATAAAATGCAATCCTCTGCTGCAGCCTGAAAGATAAAATGAACCATGTATTGCTAAAGGAAAACTTTATTATATTAGATGATCTCATATTTACTTGTTTCCACTTAAAATATGTTATTAGATTAAGCCAATGGTCCTAATCCAAGTACTCACCTATGCAAGAGTAAGAGAAAACATATCAGCTGTACATAAATTATGATCTGTGTGCTTTTATACCCCATTACCCACTTCAATAATCCAAGATTATAGCCTATTCATTTAATTCTGCTTTTGTTAAGCTTTTCTTTTCTTTTTGCACTGTAATGCCTGCATTTCTTAACATCAAAAAAGAAGAAAGAAAGAGAAGAGAAAGAAGAAAAAAGGCATCTGTTTACTTTAGTAACTTTATGACACAGAAGAAAAACTAAAAATACTTTACTATAATACATGCAATTTATATTCTGAAAAGTTTCATAGAAATAGTGCTAAGAATATAAATTGTTTTACTTGCAGTTACCTTTTGCTTCTTCTTCTCCTTCCTCAGAGTCTTTCCAAACATTGATGACACGAAGTGAGGCAAATGCTTTTCAGTTTTCCACAAGTGTCTAAATTAATGCCTCCTATATGAGTTACATAGATTGAAAATATATGCATTAAAGGTTTTAGAAGGAAAGTGATGCAAACATTTGTTAAGTGGTGGGGGGTGAAATTGTCCAATTGTTAACTGCCAGGTGGGCTGGGGGCAGCAATAAGGACACGAGTACAAAATTAAATTCTCTCGTTGCACTCCAGGCAATGACATTTCTCCCTCTATACCAGGGTTTAGTGTCTATCCTGCCTTCAGACTCTTGGGTAACTGCAGGAGAGTGTCTATATTTGTTAAAAACAATATTTCTTTCTTCCTTTCTTTCTTTATTGACATTTGATTACTGGGAAAGTTTGACTGGGACATTCACACTGCCATGCCAACTGCTTTAATAACCAAGGGCATGGGGCAGAAGAAGTAGTGAGTGCTGTGCTTAGTGTACAGTACATGCTTAGGTAACTTCAACATGTAGAAGTGTGCTATAGCATGGGGGAAATCCCACATGCTACTGTAGTCACATAGTCATATTTATGCCCTAGTATACATTTTAAGGCAGTGCTCCCTAGACACTGTAATGGGGGTAGTGGTCCACATACACCAATTATAAAGACACTGCACATTGTGAACTGGATTTTTTACTGTCATTGCTATACCTATTGGCCAGCCTACTTCTGAGGCCTTCCATACTGTTTGCTGTCTCATGTTGCCTTGGGGGACCATGGACATTATTTAAAGAATTTGCAACATCCATACTTCTCTGCATCTGAGTGTCACTTCAGCTATGTGTCCCTGACCAAATGTAGCACAGGGAAATATCTTGCTGTGTAGGTGCCTGAACCCAGGGATAATGTGTATTTTTTTCCAGAGAGAAGGAACATGGGATTCCTGGACTGACCTAAGGATTGAGACAGACTATGCAATGCTATCAGCTGCTATTTTAAGGTACTCACTTGGAAGATCATCAGGTGAAGTAGAGCATGGTTTGAGTTTGTTTATGAATAGTTTTATATAGAATGTGGGGAGAGGTTTGAAGGTGAAAGTGGATGTGGTGATATGTGGCTGCTGGGCAGGGGTGGGATTAGATGTTGGGGAATTCATGGTTAGAGATGTTATACTGTCTATGAATAAGAGTTGAATTATATTGCACTTCTGAGTGGTAAGTGAGGGAGGGGTTAGTGTTGAATTTTTGGCCAGGATATAAAATTTCTTTAATGTCTGATCAAAATGTTTTAGGGGTATACTTACTATTGTTCTGAATGTTGTTATAGTAAAGTGTTTTGTCTTCATTTATTTGCTTTTTACTACGGCTGCAGAGCATTCTGAAGTATTTTAGATATTGTGGTGTTTTGTATGTTTGCCACTCTTTCCGTGCTTTTTCTCTACCCTGCATTAGCATTTTTTATAGCCAGATTGTTTTATTTATTTTAGTCTTTTCTCTCCAGGAGGTGCAAGGCTCTTTAGGATATTTAGGAAAGTTGTAACGAATTCCTTTACAGCATCATCTAAGGGGAGGATTTTAGGCTGTTCCAGTTAATAGATAAATGGGTTGTAATGAATATTTCTGGGTTAAACTTGCACAAGTTGTCTATTGTTTTATAAACATGCTGTTTAAGAGAATCTGTGAGATGTCTGGTTGTATAGATTGGGAGCTGGTCAATGAGAAATTCTGGCATTGTACCTGTGGTGGTGATTTTACTATGGGTCTGATACTAGGATTCAGTCTAATAAGGAGTTTGATATCTTGCGATGTATAATGTGTGGGACTGTTAATTAGTTGTGTGAAACCATATAAGCTCATGCTGGATGTAGGGGAGTTACACCCTCGGGTCAATTATTACAGGGAGCAATCAGTTTATAGCTGGCACAGAGCAATTAACAAGGAGGCACAAAGTAGAACAGGTTTTCTTCCATTTACTGAATGCAGAAACAAGAAAGATAGAGAGACTAAATAACTGGCATATACAGTGTAATCTATTGGTCAACAGAAAGGACAGTGGCCAACTAAGTAGGTGGCCCTTAGAGTGCAAGGACTACTCCTTAGTGGGGAATGTCACTGCCACTTTCCACCACAGTGTAGCCATGTATGTGACTAGTTAAAGGTAATATATGGCAAGGCTCTTGGTGTTAAACTTGCTTATTTTGCACATTGACATTCTCAGTGAAAACTTTCTCAGAGGTGGGTCTTGTGGCAGAAGCACTGCTGTTTCGTGGTCAGGGATGGAGGTAGTAACCTCAGGCAGTTGCACAATGGCAATTTTCTCAGTGACAACTTTCACAGAGGTAGGCCTTGTCACAGAGCTCCTGCATTTATGGTGTCAGGGATAGATTTAGTGACCACAGACTCTGCACAGTGAAGGAAGATAGCATTTGAGTCTTTTTACATCAAATACTCATGCCCTTAACTTTGAGCTCTTGAAGATCCAAATCACCCATAAAAAATCTAACTATTACTTCATTGCTAGCTCCAGATCCCCATCAATGTCACCAAAAGATCGCAGAAATTACCTCAACCCCAGTGATTTAGTAAATATCAAACCAAATACCTTCTTACTAGAGGGCTTCAATTAACAAAGCATTGATTGCCACACTTACACATCTAAAAATAGTTATGCTTCAAGCTTCCTAGACCAATACCAATACAAATACTTCCTTAATACCAATGTACTGGGGCAAATTGTAAAAATACCGATTAGTGGTACTAATATCCTTGACTTGGTCTTTACTTACCTAGCCTCCACCTGCATCTCCTCACCTCTGGTTAAATCTGACCACAAATCAGTCAACTTCTCTGTTAGGCTTAGTGGTACCATCTCACTACCAAATAAGACCATCTTAAAGGATTTCCCCAATGTAAACCTCCTTCAACTTGTATAAGGCCTATGCAAAATTCTCAGCAGTTCCTTACAAATGGATTGAATTGGGAGAGTTGATATATTTACCTCTGACTTCTTCCAGCACCTGAGCAGTTGTGTAGAAAAGTCAGTACCCACTTGCCCTAAATACAATGGTGAATCCAGGAATAAACATTGCTCCTGTATTAATAAACTATGCAGAAAAGAATGGAAATGATAAAGAGTTGCAAGAAATCCCTATCTCCCTACCTTAAGACTAGAATGAAACATACTGGCAAGGAATGTAAAAACACTATTAGAAAATGTAAATCAGCATATGAATTTAACATTGCTACATATTCCAAAGTTAAACTCAAATATTTATTTGGTTATATCAGAACATTAAAGAATAATTTCCATCAGTGCACTGAGCTCATCCATAATATTATTACCCATTCTGACCCCATGGCTATATCTAATATATTAGTAGAGAAGTTTAGTTTATACTGTGCCATCATGTTTAGTGAAGGTAGAATACTGCTCAATGCAAGGCTCATACCTATCTGCAACATATATTCCAAGAGATCCATTATTTTCTTTTCATATAGTCCAGTGAGGTATGTCTTAGGTCATTTACACCCACATGGACTATGATAGAATCATATTGGTACCTGGGGTGCAGTAACTTGAGTGCTTGCATGATATCATGGATCCTGGCTCCAAACAGGCAACTTAACCATTACCATTTGAACAAAGTAGAGCCAAGGAATAGCTTAACTCGTTGGCAGATGGAACACATTTAAGCTTTTAAAAGCCAAGAGTACTGGTGCTCTGTTTTGGGGGCTAAGGTGATGAATCCATATATGTTGTTGGCAATAATATGAAAGGAGTATATATTTTGAAGTAGTGTAGATTAGTGTAAGGCCATATTCAAACTATGCTAGAACTCCAGTTCCAGTTGCTGTTCTTCCTTCTTGAGAATGGAAGTATTAGATTTTTCTAGCACAGAACAGGACTTTTTTATTTGATGACCTTTGATTTGGTCAATTATGTGTGTTGCTGGAAAGTTAATTGCTGATCTAGCCATATTACAAGGTAGTGGAAATGTTTTGTTGATGTTTCTAATGACTTAAGGTTGCTACAAACTATGTTCTAGCAGTGAAAACTGAGGAAATCCTTTGCCAGGTCCTAACATTTATTGCTTTAGTTTATTGTGTGTGTTTAAGTGTGTGTGATTGTCTTGAAACCATTCAGACATTCAGCCCAAGGTCATTTTCCAAGTCTGTTTTTATGGCATTATGGGAAGGGCCAGACCTATATAAAATGTAATCTGGATAGAGAATTATAGAAAGCTGGGATAGGTCTTGTACATGCTTAATAACGTGACAATAGTACAGGAGAAAGAATGGGACTCCAAGGAGCTCTTTAATTGGGGAAAGGAGAATGACATGAAATAATCTATTTGAACTATGAAGTTCAGTTTTTGAAATAAAACCTTTAAACTGCAGGAGAGCATGAGAACTGATTCCATGTCAAATAAAGGGAATCCAGGAGGAGAGAGTGATCTACTAGATCAAAGGCTTTTGTAAAGTCTGCAAGGATGGTACCATTTAGATTGCTTTTGTCTGTGTTCTGGATGATGTTGTCTGGGAGGCTGTGAGGATCTAAAGTAAGGTTATAGTACTTCTGTCTGCACAGAACCCATGTTATCAAATTGAAAGTGTTCTGTGATTTTGAAGATATTCCATAATTTTTAGGTGAACTTTTTTTTCTAATATTTTGACTAAAGTTGACAAGACTGAGATTGGCCTAAAATCAGTTTCTGTTAGAGGCCTATTAATGTTAGAGACTGATTTAATAACGCACTGTTTTGGGAAATAAGAGATGCTTTAGATGTTCAGGGAGGGATGAAGTATGTGATCTTTGCACATTTTGCTAAGCCTATACTGAAAAGCATCATCATCCCCCTTTTCCCATTTTTCTACATGGGGTCAAGGTGCATGTCAACTGTCACCATCTCTCTTGATTCAGTGCTACACTCCTGTCCTTTTCAACACTCATGTCTGACTGTCCCAGATCTTCTGTCACACAATCTATCCACCTCTTTGCTGGACACCCTTGTTTCCCCTTACTCTCTTCCTGTCTGTCCCAAATCTTCTTCACCAGATTGTCTTCTGATTTTCTGCATGTGTCTGAACCACTGCAATTTGTCCTCTTTAATCTTTTCTGCAATTGGAGATATTTTGGCTTCTGCTGTTATGTCCTCATTTCTTTGTCTGTCCCATGGTGTGCATCTTACTACCCATGTCAGGGCACTTCATTCTATCACCTCTAGCTTCCGCATCTGTTGTGGCTTTACTTCCTAGGTTTCTGTACCAAACAGTAGTACTGGTCGCATCACTGTTTTGTACACCGTACTCTTCAGCTTCTTTGGCATTCTTCTGTCATATACTACACCTGACACTCTATGCCAGTTGGCTATAGCCACTCTGATTCTGACCTGTTCATTCAGACTTCTCTTTTCCTCAGCCACCCATCCCAAATACTTGAAGCTGGTAACCTGTTCCACTGTCTTCTCTTCTGTCTCAATTATCAGCTTCTTCTGATTTCCCCACTTTGCTACCATTACCACTGTCTTATCTGTACTTAGATTTATCCCATGTGTCTTCAGTTTTGCATTTAATTCCTGTATCTTTTGCTGAAGTTCTTCCTCAGAGTCTGATTGTAATTCCACATCATCTGCATACAGCAATTTTGTTGATCTGTCCCCCTCTGACCTGTTTGCTAATGTAGAACATCAGCAGTATGAACAGCAGTGGGCTCAGAGCTGAACCGTGATGTACACCTACCCCCACTGGGAACCCCTCTTTGGGACCGAACACTGCTCGTGCTTGAGCCCTTGGGACCTTGTGCATAGCCTGGACTAATTCTACCAGTGTTTCTGGGAGCTTGAACCACCACAGGACTGCTCAAATCAGTTTTCTTGGGACCTTGTCATATGCTTTCTCCAAGTCTAGGAATGCCCAGTTGGACTCTTTCCGCATCTCTAGCTTCTTCTCGACTATCTATCTCACTGCAAACTTTGGGTCAGTTGTGCTGCATCCTGATCTAAATCCAAACTGCTTTTCTCCTATCTTACTTTCTACTACTCTGCATATCTGTCTATCAATCACCCTCTGCAGAACTTTCATGCAATGTGACAGGAGTTTGATACCTCTGTATTGCCCACAGTTGTGGCTGCCACCTTTGTTCTTGTACACTGAAACCATCAGTTCTGCTTCACCTGGAGGTTTGGATTTGTTCATGAAGTTTTGTTAGGTCAGTTTCTCTAATTTTGTTGAAGTACAAGGATGGAGCAAATGGTAAAGGGTGTTTTTTTGTGGCTTTGGTCTGCGAATTTGAGTAGGAGCTCTGACAGTTTATTGGGGAAGTCACTAGAAGAATGTGATCTTATGGTACATGGAATGTTGTCCTTTTTAGTGTGCCCTTTTTGGAAATGTGCCAAGTAATATATCTAATTACCAAAAATGGCTTCTGTTGTTTATGTATTGAGGTTTGGTGGGTCTGCAGGTATGAAGCTTTGTGACACCTAGTGGCTTTTTTTTTGCTAGGCTTCAAAATAGGATGGAATTTGTCTCTTTTTTTCTATGGATGGACTAGCCTTTAAAACTTTCCAAGTATTGCCTCTAACTGTATTATTTTGAGTTCAGGAGTAGCCTAGCATTTCTGAGCTGCTTTACATCGTTGAGTGAGAAAGGGAAGCATTTCCTATCTAATGTTAGTAAAACCAATGGTTACAGTTAAGGCAAATCTGTCAGCTTGCATCTCATTTAAAATAGGTGTCAGTATTTGGGGCACTATTTTTTTTCTTGGGGACCAGAACTGCCTCAGTACAAAGTCCTTTGTACAAATTAGATAGGTCCTTCGGTGAGCTTTATTGGCACGATTAGGCCCTAAATCTAAATGAGCCCTTCTTCACTATTAAGGCCAAGATTTCTTTGTCTTGTAGATGAGTAATTATTCGTTGTTTTCCCAAATACGACCATACCTTTCTGTAATAACAGAAATCTGTTTTTTTTGTATTGCTGTTTTCAGAATCCTACAGATCTTGTAAGTTTGTATTTTGGAGCATACTGCATCTATTGTTTTGCTGCTTCATATTAACTTGTGTGTCAAATGCTTCTGTCAAATCAGATTGATCCGATCATGGGTGGCTTTGGAAAACCTTACGCATAGCTTTAAAGGGTATTTGAGAACAGGGTACGTTGAGATGGTAGATCATGGCTTAGAAAGCTAAGGTCACTGAGCATATGCAGTTAGCAGGTCAGTGATTCCCAATGGATATCACTATGATCTATTAAACAAACTATGCGACTCTAAGTTGCAGAGCAGCTGCATTACAACTCATGTTTACATACCAAGATTACCAGCATATCAAAACACTGGGTGTGCAGCACATATACATCCAATGCACCTATTATGTTGTTGAAGCTGCACTGTAGAACAAATAACATTTGTTGTGTATTTTAATTAAGGTTCACAACACTTTCTCGTTTGCTGAGCTTACCGTAGACCCATATCTCCATTCTGCTGTCAAACAGCATCATGCTGCATACTGCCTATATGGACTTTCAGACTTTTTTTTCTATAAGTGAATTATTAACAAATTAATCCATTAGACACCAGCAGTTATGTATTTCACTGGTTAAATAAATGTCTAAATAAGGGCTGTTCAAACTATCTGGCAAGGCAACTGCATGAATACTATCCAAAGTGCATTTGCGTTTTATTTCATAGTTAAAATATTGCACTCCCGCATACTCTTGGAGCAAAGTAAAAGATAGGTGTTTGAATAAAGTTTGTGAACATTGTGGAAAGAGTTGAATTAACCCTGGAGGTTACAGAATTTCTGTGAGAAACCTTTTGATAATTCTTTTTGGCATAACTGTGCAAATCCAGTTGGAAGTAATTTTCAGCTAACATAAAGTGCTTCATACCTAATTACAATTGACAGAAGGGAACATACAACTATTTCATACCTAATTACAGTTCAGAGAAGGGAATTGCCTTAAAGCCAATTCTAAGAATGCAGAAGGTAGCCGCTAAGCCCAAACTACCTTTACATGTTGACATCTCTAGTACATCATACTGAGATCTGCCATTTTTCTTTAACAAATGCTTTATGTCTGCAGTAGCAGATGTATACCTTTAAGACTTATCTTGATTTGATTTTCACATTTTTAATTCAATATTTCTGTTACTTTACATTCAGTTCCACATCTAGAATAGACCACACCTAAAATACACAAACAACTTTATGTCATTAAACATTAAAGAAAAAAATCTATGCTGACGTACGTATTGAAAATGCCGTACTCTAGAGTCGCAGTTCAGGTATTTTATTCTGTGTCATATAATACAACAAACACTGTGATGTCACTTTTTCATCTCTTCTCAGTATTTTCTCCCAGTTTGATCATACCATTGCTTCCTTCAGTACCTTCACTGACTGTCAAGCTGAAAACATGTTGACATTATCTTTGATGTTTGATGACAGGTCCTCCACTAGTATTCTAGCAGTCTGCTAGACTCAATTTTCAACCACTGAATTTTTCCCCTTGGCAGTTTCATATCTGTACACCTATAAATACTTCAAGACCACCTCAGAAAAAAATCTGTATATGAAAATATACTTTTTCATAGTTATCATTTCCATTATAACGTAGCTCACTTGACTTTCTACTGTAATTCCAAGACTTATAAAATGAAAGCCCTAGAATTATGGAAAAAATAAAAAAAAAATGCTGTAAAACAGTAAATGTCGATTTTTCATTTTTTTCTTTTTAATCCTTTTAAAGTTGTTTTTTTTGAACGGAGGCAAGCCTGCCTGTACCACCAATACGGAAGGGGGGGGGGTAAGTTCCCAGACATTTATACCAACTTTGAGATCACCATTCTTCTAAAAAAAAATAAAAATAAAAACAAAAACAAAAAGAGAGAATACTCTGAGAAAAAGCAATCTTGGACTCAGTCTGTCTTTGCTGTTCCGGGACTTGTGTTACACGTTTTGTAATATTCAGTGGTTGCCAGCTCACTCTGCTTGCCGATTCAGAACCTTGGCATGTGACATTTTTAGAAAGATTGCTGGCTCCTAACACTCTGTTTCCAGGCTTTCATTCTGTCACTCCACAGCAGTCCTATGACATTGTCAAGTTTAGATACAGGTGTTTTTATGTTATGGTGCTTTATTCTACACTCTTTATTACTGTTTAAGTATGGCTGTAGTTTCTTGACAAATTAAACAGAAAGTGACATCCATGCTCAGTGCTGAAATATTCCTTATATGATGAACTTTTGAAAACACAGCCTGCCTTCAGTTTTAATCTGTCTTTGTTTTCTTACCTTTACACATACATTTCAACTGTCTAATATAACACCAGGCAAAGTCCATCTAACATAATAACCTTTAATTAACAAAACTGAGCGCTTTCTTCATTCTGAAAAAGTCTCTGTTCTGAATAGACCAACATGCAAAGTTTTGTTAATTGGATGCTACTGTGCTGGATGTTTTTTACCTGGCATTTTGTCTGTGGATTAGCAATTTCAGGGGATTTTGAACTACATGCTGATTTATTATACCTCTTGAATTTTTTGTAGAAAATACCACATTTAAGACTTAAGTAACAGGGTAATGCAGACTATGATGTCTTAAAATCATGATTTTATAGCTTTTTCTAATAGTTCCAGTTTTAAGGCAAATCTTTTTTCATACATCTAAGGGGCAAGCTACACCAGGCGAATGAACCAACAGTTGTGAGACAAGAGCCATGTGAGATTTAGACAGAAAAAGAGAAAGAGGCATTGTATGGCACACTTATTAGCAGGAACAGCACAGAGCTGAGCAACACAGTGTAGCATGCAGTCCAACAGCATAAGCCCTGAAAATACCCATAGGTGACATTACTGTGGAGTGTGTGCCATGATAAATGCCCTGTTAAAAGATGCATTTTTTTCTTTTTGCATTTGTTGTCTTCAACATCAGTCTGGTAATGCTATGCCAGCCATCTTTGGATTGGTCCGCCCCAAGGCTGTTAGTCGGTTTGAACTTTGTTCACTTTTTCACTTGAGCTACCATGGAAACTCAGTGGTACCCATCCCTCATTTTTGGTACAACTCATGCCTTCTCTCCCTGTATGGAGTATTGATGCCCTCACTATGAAGAAGAGGAAGATTGGTCAGTGAAAACTAATACTTCCCCACTAACCAATGAGAATCTTTTCACTGATTCTTTTACGTAACAAATGAAGTATACCTAATGTTTGTTTGCTCCAACTTGTATTTATAGCAAAGCCGTTGAAGGTTTAAAACCCTCTCTGATATGCTTTCATTTTTCCTGTTCAAGTGCATTTAATTTGTGAATTCCACCTCCTGCATCTGTCAGTTGCTCTTCCTAGATGACTAGTCAAATATGATATGCAAATAATTTCATTTGTTTAATGATCAACACTATTATTCTTTAAGTTTCACTAAAGTCATCAGATGCCATTTATTATGACTATATAGCAAGAAACTTTCAAATGAAAAACTAAAAAGGAATAACACAGTTAATAAGTCAGTTATTTGAGAACATAGGCATCTGCTACAGACACTTAAATAACTGCATGATGGGCTTTACACTCCTGAGATGCCTTAAAAAAGTACTGATAATGCTTATCAATTTGCCATAGCAATTTTATTTTAAAAAAGGTAAAAGTGAGGTAAGAGAGCATATCTCAAGAGATGTGCCTTCCAAAGATTTGATCCTTCTTACCACATACTGTTTTGCTCTCTGACTCAATATATTCAACAGATGTTTTAGAACATAAAATATAATAATACTGCTATTGTTTTTATGTAGTTTATCATCTCTGTACATATGTGGCTGCATTAAATGATTAAACTCTAATAAATGAGTTTATTGCAGCACAAATGATTACATTATCAATTGCAATTGGCTCCTAAAATCACTTTAATGGCCTTACGTAGCATTAGTATTTCGGTTTTCTCAGACAGAGCTGCTTCAATGCAAAGTAGGTTTTGTTTGAATGCATAGTTGCACCAGTGTTACAAGCATTGTTCTTGAAATTGCATAATTGGACACTTTACAAGAAGTCTTCCGTGACTCTCTAATGAGAAACTATTGCAAATTACTAACTCATACATATGCATATTTAACTAGGATATATATGTCATTTAGACCTGGATTATTTCAAGTAGTTCTTCTTCTTCTTTCAGCTTTTCACAGTTAGGGGTCACCACAGTGGAACAACGGTTCGCAGAATGATTGGCAGTGAGGTTTTACAGTGTCGAGTTGCCAGCCCAGCACCCAACCTTCCACAGAAGGCACACACATGCACACACTCACACACTCGCACATAAGGCCAATTTAGAGTGTCCAATCCACCTACAGCATGTCTTTAGGATGTGGGAGGAAACCCACACAACCGCAGGGAGGACATGCAGACTCTGCACAGAAGACACCCCATCCGAGAATCGAACTGAACTGGATTATTGCAACTATAAAGCCAAATTCAGAAATGAACCAGAAAAAAAGTTATCTTGGCCAGAAGTGCTGCCTGCACTCTAATTCACTTTACTTTGACGGTTATAATCCAGGACTTTACAAACAATAGATACAGGGCTCCTACTGAATTGTTGACAGCTTAGGTTGCCGATTGCTTAATCATCGACACCTAAGCGTCGAACACTTACAATAGCGAATGGCCACATCATCATATTCTTTCCTTGGGAAAGAATTTGCATGGTCGTTATCGGGGATTTGCCCTTTCCCCAATGTACAGTGATCTTGGAGTTGGTATATTTAGTTGGGGGGTGGGAGGCGCAGCCCCCACATGGGGGTGCATGGAGGATGAAGCCCCCACTATGTTTGGGTGTGTTTGTTTATTTTGTTTATGGATGGCCACCCGAATTCTTCCCTGAGGAAAGAATTCGATGATGTGGCCATTCGCTGTTATTAGCTTTCAACTCTTAGGTGTTGATGTTTTAGAATTTGACAACCTAAGCTGTCGATGTTATGATATAGATGCTAGATACACAGTGCACTCCATGATACTGAAAATATTTCATTCTGAAAGCCTTTCCTATGTCTCTCACAAACAGTCCATGTTTTGTACCACTTTCCAATTTCCTACAAACCTTGTCATTCTGTGCACAGCCCAAGGTCTCCAGATTTTACCTAGCTGTATAACAGTCCGTATTGCAGCATGCTTCCTTGACTGTTTTCATTTATAAATATTAATGAGTGCAGTTGTATAAAGTATGTCAAGGGATAAACTTGCTTTTCTTTTAACCTGTATTTTAAATGAAATATAGGAGAGATACAACTCTATGAGGTGTTTTGAGTTCTTCGCTTTTTTGGTTTAACAGAGGACGCACTGCTATTAAAATCCCCTGCAACCCCCCCACACACACACACACACACTGCGACCAACACATTTATATAAACATTAATTAATTGGTTTGTTTGTATTTCATGACTGGGGTAAAGCACTCATCCTACTGCATCATTTTCAGATTCAGTCCAGGCCATTTCCACTCAAGTCAAAAATAGCACATAGTAGTCATAGTATAATGATTTATTGCCAGCTGCGATATACATTTTTCAATTATTACAAGACACACATAGCAGTCTTTGCATAATGATTTGTCAGTCATAATATATTTTATTTATTTATTTAACATTTGGTGACCAGGAAAGTCCAACTAGGACAGAGCCTATTTTCTGCAGAGGCCCGGGGAGAAACACTCCAGATACATGTCTTTAGAATGTGGGAGGAAACTGGAGTACTCAGAGGAAACCCTTGCGAACACAGGGAGGATATACAGTCACCGCACAGAAGTCACCCCAGCCAAGAATCAAACTGGACAACCAGAGAATTATATGTTTTTAAATTACTAAAACACATATACATGGTAGTCTTAGTATAATGATTTCACTGTCAGCTGTAATATATTTTTTAAATTACTACAACACACCCATATTAGTCATAGTAGAATGATGTCATTGTCAGTCACAATATATGTTTTTTAAATTTCCACAACCCACACATAATAGTCATAGTATAATGATTTCAATGTCAGCCAGAATATACATTTTAAACTTACTACAATACACTCATAGTTGTCATAGTATAATAATTTATTGTCAGCCACGATATACTTTTTTAAATTACTACAAGAAACACTCAGTAGACATAGAGTATGTGTACCTTTGTAAGACAGAATATATCATTTTTAACAGTTACAGTTATAGAATAATGCATACAGAACTTATGCTAAGAAGTGGGATTTTTGGGTAAATATATGTAATCCAATTGTTAAGAAAACATGTACATTTTATTTGTATAAATAAAAAGGACTTTAGTTCTGAGTGAACTTTAGGAAAGGGTGTAATAAGCTTTATATGTGGAGGGACGGTGTCCCAAATTTTTGTGCGCAAGAATGGAAAAGGCTTGTTCACTGAAGTGTAATTATAAATGAGGGGTCTAAAGGGTGATGGTACATGCTGGGTGTAGTTTTGTTATGTTGTCTGCTTGCCATGAACAAGTGGCTTTGAGTTCCAAAGGTACCCGTTTGGCTTTATCAAGGCTGAAGCAGTGGTATTACCTTTTGGAGACTTTATTTATTTTGTTTTGATTTTGTTTGCCAGGAAATTCCATCTGGAATTGTATGCCCATTTTCAGAAGAGGTAAAGGGAGGAAAGCTGCAGTAACATAGCCATATTAATATGGTATAAAAACTGAAATATTTGCACACTGATAAAAACGTTCAAATATTTTTACAAAATATAGAAAGCAGGTAACTCTGGCCAATCATAGAAATGGAATGTATTTATACAATGTTACAAAGTTCCAAAAGTTTTGATAAGTTTGTGAACTGGCAGGTTTGTGTTATCAGAAGTGGAAGATAATACAGTGTTTGATTAATTAGGGTTAGTGCCTAAGAAGAGAGGATTGCATGTGCAGAGTAGTTTAATTCAGGTGATGGTGAAAGCAGACAGAGGATTAGTGGGCAGTAAGGATTTAGCGATGGAGATGGTTAATAGAAGGTAACATATGGGGAAAAACAATGGGGGGGGGGTTGAGTGACAGCAGAGAGGTAAGTTTAAGGAAACAATAGGGAGAGGGGGAATTTCAGTAGTATAGGGGAGGGTGCAAAAAGAATATGAAAGAAAAAGTGAAAATCAACCTGTGGATAAAGTACAGCTACATAGATTACTTTTAACCAGATGACGTTTCATCTTGTATTTTATAGTGCTTGGGAATCTGATATTACTTGGAAGCTTGTTCCATGCTTTAGAGGAGCTGACAGAGTGTATAGTGAGTCACAATATGAGCTAATGGACTTGTTGGCTTCAGGTAGTTTAAGTTCATTGGAGTGTAAGTTTGTATTTGGCACATGCCAGTTGACAAAGACCACCAGTGCGTATGTATTAAGTGGGTGGTTTAGTATCATGTGTACCAGGAATAATTGGGCTATAGAGATATGCTGGGGGTGTTCATGCCAGCTGAGGGTGTTTAGGGCTTGCAGTTGTAGTAGTGGATTGGGAGGCTTCATGTACATTTACTTATTTTATTGTAACATTGCTTTAGTTTATGTCTGGTGGAAGAGTGGAGATTTGTAAATATTGTTGAGGCATACAGGAGGGTAGGGCGGAAGAGGGAGATGGGAACTATTTTCTTACTATCATCATTTATAATGAGAATCAAATGAGTTTATTGACTGCAGAGTTTATATGAAGATTAAACTTTAAATTATTGCCAACAACAATGCCTAGTAATTTAGTATTGATAATATGTTCAGTTTCTGTGTTGCTTGAGGAGGAAATATTGAGATTAGTTGTATTATGTTTTTGTGAGAAATAAGTGCATTTTTTGTGTGTATGTGTGTGGGGATTTGCAGACAGATGAGATTTTTAGTAAGGTTTCCACAGATGTTAAAGTACATTGTGTGATGGTTTCTAAGGTGGAGAGACCGATGACTGAGCAGACTAGTGTAGAATGTCTATGTATTTAATAATACTGGCAGGTTTTTTTTTTAATTGTGCAAATTGTTAATGATTATATTGAAAAGTACAAGTCCTAGTATGGAGCCTTGGGGGACAGCTGTTGTGACTAGGTGGAAGGTGGAATGTGACTCAATCCATTTTATAGACTGGGTACTATTATTAAGGATGGTAGTGAGCCACTTAATAGTGGAAGGTGTAAGACCACTAAGATGGACTCTGTGTAGAAGAAGTTGGTGCGAACGTGTATCAGAAGCTTTTGACAGTCAAGGAAAAGAGTGTAGATGATAAGGCCTGAATTTCTGCTTTGATTGACAGAATCACCGTAATGTAGTAGTTCTATTTTGGTGTTGTGGTGGGGTTGAAAACCATGTTGGGTTGGAGAGAATAGTTGATTTTCAAGTAGAAAGGTTAAATGTTGTTGATGAATACATTTCTCTTTGGAGAGAGGTGGGAGGATTGCTATGGAGCAATAGTTAGACATTTCAGTGAATGTGCCACCTTTGTGAAGTGTGATTATGTAGGAAGCTTTCCAAACAGCAGGGATATAGTTTTCTATTGTGGATCTTTTAATAAAGATGGATACTGGATAACTTATGTTATCAACAGATACTTAAGTGAGGTTTTTCAGGTGCTAGGATTGTGGGTGTCAAGTTTTGAATGTGTTTTTATGGTCCTAATTTTATGGTGCTAGTTTGGACTGTTTTTAAGGCAAGATGAGGTGTGGGCTGAGGTTGTCAGGGTAGGAATGTTGGTCTTGGATTACTGTGAAGGGGTGTGGGGTTAAGGATCTTACAGTATATGAAGTGGTTAGTGAATTTTTCTGGTATGCCTTTAAGTTCATATGGGAAGCAGTTCGGAGTAGGTTTTCTGCCTGGTTTCAACAGCTTGTTTAACTTTTGTCAGTATTGCTTCGTGTTTTTGTATACATGGCCTGGTTAGGGGGAAGAATTTCCTTTTAAAAATCTTTAAAAAAATTTCCTTGATTATATATAAGCCACTGTATAAACATTTTCTGTCATTCGTGGATTATGTGTTGTCATATAAAGACATGGAGCTCTGATTGTATATATGCCTTTGTACAGACATTTTTTTGTCATTTGTTGTATTTGTACTGTTATGTTATGGAGCTTTTCTCCATGGGCCTCCGCTGTAAATGGACCTTGTTCCAGTCCGACTTTCCCAGTAAACAAATGTAAAATAAATAAAAATAAAATAAAAATTTTAATTTTAATGCATGTCTTGGTACAGTTTCTTAGTCAGTGATATGCTTCTAGATTTTTTTGGGCCATGGTTTCTAGG
>NC_056733.1:653001400-653003900 GCF_019279795.1 Protopterus annectens | reverse complement strand
CCTATGACCCTATGACCCTATGAATTGAACCATGCACCCTGAGCATAGGAAACAGCTCATTAATAGCTCTGAGCATTACTTATTTACTCTAACAGTTTTATTTTCACAGGGGTAAAATTTACAAAATTAAGGAGATACAAGATTGATGGTAAAGGCTTTTCTTCAAGCTAAAATGTTAAACTTCTGCCTTAATGCAAAAATTTGTTAAAACCACTGTCAAGATTTCACTATTTTACCATCACCTCTATTAGTCTTTAAGAGGCAACTGTTATTCTGAGTGAACATACCACGAAAGAGGCATTTGCAAATAAATGAACAATGTTAAAACCAATTTCTTTCCTTCCACACTAGCTTTGGCACAAACTGTGTTACTTTGTATTTCATGTTTTTTTTTCAACATATTAAATATTTTCTTATGGTTTGAAGTCTCTTCTGTGTGATTGTTTGCAAGGCCTCAGATTATGAAATTTCATTAACACTAGTGAAATGGTTTAAACTGTCAGTGTCAAGTTCATTTTTCATTGAATTCTTCTGAAAGCATCTGAACAGAAAACTAACATACTTAAATAACTAACAAAAGACCAGAGGTGTCTCATTGCCTTTACAAGCCTATAGAAGCAAACTACAATGTTTCTTTGCTTATTTCAAGGAATGTATTTGAAGGATTCTCATGGAACAAGGGCACTTAAAAAGCAATTTATTGAGTATGCACTATAGTTAACAAGGTCAATTACACATATGAAAAATAATCAGAATAGCAGAATATATGAATGGCAAATCTTGCTTAGTAAGCAAAGCCAATTAGTTTCAGTGGTGCAGCATATTTTTGGCATGTGTATGGGGTAATGTATTTTCCTTTTTCACATCAGTAAACTTAGCTAGACAATACAGAATATTGTCTTCGCACCAAGATGGACAGATAGGTAAGACAGGCAGATAGATTAATGTATTTTTCTTTTTCTAATTGTAGGCATTCTTATATAAAAAGGGCATACTTGATACTAGGTCTGTTGGAATGAGGCAGTCAGAGCTGTAAGTATGACAGCATTTATTCTATATTTTTCTGCACTACACAAGACTTTCTGAAAAATGTAAAAAATGCATTTATATGAAGAAGGTCAGAGGAATGCTGCAGTAACAGACAACTGGTAAACAGACAAAACTGCAGTCTTTGTGTTTCAATGGATTCTGTGCAAGTCTGGACAAAATAGGCCCAGAAGCTGCATTGTAACCCTAAACAAGTTTGGTCTAAATAACACAACATATCGGAATGGGAGGATCTTCTCCCATTATTTTCTCTGGTGAATGATGGGATTTAATAGAGTTTGTATTGGGCATCCTTTTTAATTATGTTTTATTTATTTTGCTTTTGCTGATATAGTAGTGGGAAATTAGCTATCAATAACAAAATATGCACTCAACTGCAAGTCATGTAACTTAGTTCCATCAATAAATCTTGATAAAGTATTTTGGAATGCAGAAGACAGGTGCAAAAATCTCTCTTTCAATGTTAACTGTAGTAGCATGAAACTTGATAAAAGGATATAAACCCTGATTATAAAAAATAGATAATTATAAATTGGCCGCACAATGAATGACGTTGCAAGTCAGAATGGTGTACTGAGCAGATGAATTGGTAATAAACAGTATGTCTAGTTGGTCTGGGTAAATATATTGCCCCCTGTTCACATCATTGACTTGCCACATCACTGAGTAAAATGCTGGTATCTATAACATCCACACAGGCCACTTAATACATTCAGAATATGTACAGAGATTCATGAAAGGGAAAACCTTAAGGATGGAAAACATATGCTTACAAATTCGAAAAGAATTATGATTGTACAATATGTCATATAAGCTCTTCAGATGTCACCTCTGTCTGGGTTTTAAGACAGTGTCCAACTTGCATCTACTTTAAAATCAGATCTTTAGTTTTAATGTACGACTGAAGAGCTAACAGTAGAGTGAGAAATATTCTGTTGAAAAACAATAATAAAAAACATAGGATAGATGTATGATACAAAGTCTTACCTCTATGGAATAATTGTATACTTCCAGAAAAAAAATGCAATCAGTTACATCAATTATGGTCTCCAAAACCTTCAAATAAGCCCAAAACTCTCAAGGTTTACATCAGAACATATAAATCACTTTTTTGGTACTCTGGTGTGTCTGGTGTGGATTTTGGCTGTTTGCCCATGTGTTGATATTAATCTGCATTCCTTTTAAGCTTAAACATCCTCTAAGCATAAGCAATTATTAGACCTCAGTTTTAGTATTCCGGTTTACAGAGTGTTTGATTTCTTTGTGAGATTAACCTGTACGGAGTCAGAACTCACTCCAACTACTAACATGCCTTCTGGAGTAGCAATGGTATTTTTCAGTAGGTATTCATTCTTTTTAAGTGGACTGTTGTATAGATAAATACAAACTAGCTTATTCAGTAGCTCAAAAAGTTAAAAAGTCCCCTTAGACCATTATTTTGTCTCCTTCCAAA
>NC_056733.1:652966400-652996400 GCF_019279795.1 Protopterus annectens | reverse complement strand
TTGACTATAAAAAGGCCTCTGACCGCATAAATTATGAAAAATGGTGGGCCACACTGGGACGTTTGTGTACAGCAAGACAACTTTACATTAATAAAGCACCAACAGTTTAAATAGAATAATGAGGCACATACTGATTTAAAAATAATAAAGATATATGAAAAGGCTGCACACTTTTACAATACCTGTTTAATTTATATAATGGAGCAAATAATCAGAGAAGTATGATTATATGATGAAAACTGAGATGTGAAAATTAGAGGAAGAATTACCAACTTGCTCATCACTGATGAGTCTACGTTAATGGCTGACAGTGAAGACAATCAGAAATATCTGTTTATCAGAATTAAACAACATAATCTCAGAATGGGTTTGCACCTTAACTTGTAGAAGACAAAAATCCTTATAACTGATAAAATCAAACAAATCTTCTAGTTGGAAAAGTCTGCTTGGATCAGTAATCAGTAATGAGCAAACATGGCTTTATTCCACACTTCCAATAACATCCAGTGAGTGCTTTCCAGGCAATATGAAACTTACCCTACAAGTTTTTTAATGTGCCTGTGAAAACTGGAACAGAAAAATTATTGCTAGAAACTGAGCTTCTGAAGACATCTTGCGAAAGACAAAAGCACTCACTGGATGTTATTGGAAGTCTGGAATAAAGTCGTGTTTGCTCATTATTTCGTTGTTTTTTTTTAATTTTGATGTTTATACAGTGTTGCAGCTTTTTATCCATTTGTTCTTTTGATTCAATAATCAGTAATGGTATAGCAAGCAGTCAAGAAATCTGATGTATTGCAGAACAGCCACAAAAGACTGAGATATAGGGGAGAATTTAATAAAACCTACATGGTGTTTTTTTACCATGTAGGCATTGAGCAGCACTGCTTACATGAAAGTAGACATCGAGCTGCACTGCTTATGTCAAAGTAAGCAGGTTTTAGATTCACTAAACACTACTGAGTGGCACACACGCACGCACCAACACAGGAAGTTTCGTGGCATACAAATCATCTCATACGCAGGTGAATCTCATGCAAATGAGTCAGCTAGAGCGATCCAGCAAGCTGACCGTCAGCTCTTCATACCTCATGTCAGTGTTCGTAGTGTGCATGGAAAAATTCCATGTACAGGAGTGTAGACAGACAAAAGGGGCTGTAAAAATGTAGATATATAGACAGAAATGGCATACCAGATACAGATATGACTGAAACTATCCTCCTGTATGTCTGAAAAATTAAAGGAAATAAGCTAAATACATTTTATTTTTTTAATAATTTGTGCATGTTTGCATGGTGTTCCACAGTGCTCATATATGCTTTATATAAAAAAAATTGCAAAAAACTAAATTAATATTATGTGACAAAAATGTATTGCAGGACCTTGCGTGGAGTATCTACAATGGTGCATTGATGCTGTTGCTAATGTGGTAGGGCTAGAAAACATGTAGTTTCCAGGCTGTGAGCACAGACCCTATGTAAATGAGGTGGAGTTACTGAATAGCATAAAGAGGTGATCGTGTCCGCATATCCCCTTCATGTAGGCAGAGAACCATGTAGGTGTTTACAGAGGAGGTTCCTGACATCAGGAGAGGGTGTGTCCAATAACTTCTAAGCTTATTTCAGATTAGCTGCACCTGTTTGCACATCCCGGCGCTGTCCTGAGTGTGTCCTCTCAAGGGGGGGTGTGCACTAACTTCTAAGTTTTGTTTAACTAAGGGGCCTGTGTTTCCAAGTGTTTGCATGGTGCACTGCTATGCTGAACGTGGAAGTATGGGGGATGTGTACACTAGTGGTAAGCTTTGTTTACCTATGTTTGTGCGGTGCGCTGCATTGCTGAGTGTATCTAAAAGCCAATGACATATTAATTAGTTTTGACCCCTGTTTAACTTAAATTAGGGCCATTAAATGATGTTAATGATATACTAGGCAGGTGGAATGCATCATAGGTAGCCAATCACACAGTCAGCACCTACAGCAGAGCACTATAAAGTATGCATACTCCCTACAATCTGATTTTCCCCCATACTCTGCACTATTGGAGTACAGACTTGGGAATTTTAACTGAGAGAATGGTAGAGGCTGCTCCAGGTCTGCTACATTTGTATGTGCTAGATGCTGAAGTCAATGTTGCTGTTGCTGCTCTTGCTAACGATAGGCCTAGACTGAAGGAGAAGAGTGTTCAGGCCCAGGGTAACCTTCCAGGAGCTACATGAGCTGGAGATTGTACAGCAGTACAGGCTGGACAGGTTCATACTACAAGAACACACTGAGCTCTGCCACTCTCAACTCAGACCTAGAGTCAACAGTGGGGAACCCATCTTAGTGGAAACAAAGGTATGTGTAGTCCTTAGGATACTAGCTACAGGTACTTTCCAAAGACCAACTGGGGACATGATGGGGGTCTCACAGGCATCTGTTGTCAGGGTACTCCACCAGTTATTGGATGCCATGCTACCACATGCCAGTGAGCATATTTCTTTTTCCCTCACCCCTAAGGTGAGGGACAGCAATATGCAACACATCTACCATGTAGCACACTACTCTGAAGTAATGGTTGCCAGAGATTGCATTCATGTACACATCAAGTCACCACCTGGTGAGGAGGGTAGAATCTATGTCAACTGCAAGGGGAACCATTCCATCAACTGCCAGGTCCTGTGCAATGCCTAGGTGATTATCATGAATGTGTGTGCTGGCAGCTCTGGCAATTATCATGACTTCCATATCTGGCATGCATCACAGCTGTACCAGATGTTTCCTAGGGGGGATATCCCACATGGCCATTTACTGGGAGATGCTGGCTACTGATGATGAAATGCACAAACACCCAAGGAAAAATGCCATAATGAGGCACACGCACAAACTAGGAACATCATAGGGCATGTGTTTGGGCTTCTGAAGTCAGGGTTTCAGTGCCTCGATATATCTGGTGGAGCCTTGCAGTACTCTCCAGCCACATATGCACATATGTTCATAGTATGTGCCATGCTGCACAATATGATCCTGTAGAAACAGCTGCAGCAGGATCAGCAAAGGGAAGGAATACACAGTCTCCCACCACTGCCTACATCAACACAGCCACAGTCACAGGAGGATTCAGAGGAGGAAGCCCCTGATGATGTCCCTGTAGGAAGACATAGGCATGCCCAGTGCACCCTGACTTTGGCTAAGAGACAATGCATAGCACATTCACTGACAACCTAGGGCCCTAGGGACTGACATTTTACTCCCACTCGCATACATATAGTAAAATTGCTAATGCCAGGCAACCCACACAATGTGTACCTATCCATTTACTGGATGTGTACTGCTTGCATCACACAGAGTCAGCCCTGAACTACAGTTCTGTCAACTGCTGCATTCGCAAGGTAAGTCTCTAACCTACACACTACTTGTAAGGATTACTATAATATGGTATTGTATTTATGGATCTGCTGCATTTATGCAAGGAAATATAGTGGGCTATGTGGACAGAAGTAGCATCCACATGGGACTACAGATACCCAGTCCAATAGTATGAGTTCCCTAATAATCACTAGGCCTCATGATTGGAATATTCACTACATCAGTCAAAGGAGATGTTAAACAGTGGGGGGGGGGGGTCACATGATATTTGGACTACTGTCTATCCCAGCAGATCATCTGCTGTTGTTCCCCCACCTCCAACAGTGTTCCCATATAACTGCTTTAACAGTAAGTCAGCAATGTTATATCAGCAGAACGGGCAATCTCAGGACTGTAAAATGCAACACGATCACACATTGTATGTGACACATAATGCAGGAATAACAACGTACATATCTATGCTGTTGATTGTGTGATGAATGACTCCTCTCTGTCTGGAAGCCTGTGTGGTTCAATGGACTAGGGAAGTTAGCATGGGTGATGGTGTTGATGGTTCTAATCTGGAAGTAGTCACATATTTTGCATGTGAGGTTCATAGGTGTGTACTAGGCTAACGGCCCTGAAGCCTTTACATGCCTAGCCCATAGAAGTGCCCTGGCATTGTGCTGCCCAAAGTTAATTTCTAGTGCCTCTGTCAAGTAGAGCCACTGGAGTGATCCCCGGGGTAAACTTTCTATTTCCCATCCACTCATCAAGATTTCTCTTGAAGAGAGTCAGTGAGGTGCTCTGCTTGACATGTATGGGAAGTCTATTCCAGGGCATGGGCAGTCTCTGGGTTATGAACCTGTCCCTCCAGCATGTTCTGTTGATTGTGGTAATGTGGTTGAGGTCTCTGGAGCATGTGGTGTGGCGGGATTGGAATTTCTTTAGATGTAGCATTTCTAACAGAGCTGGGTCAGTTGTGGCTTTGTAAGTCAAGCAGAGATCGCCTCTTAGTAGACAATATGAGACAGAGAATAGCTGGAGTTTTTTGAGTCTGTCTGTGTAGGACATGTGTTTAAGGCCTAGGATCCCCTTCATGAGGTACTTTTGTGGCCTTTCTAGCTGCTGCATGTGTCTAGTGAGGTACATGCCAAATGGGGCATTATACTCGATGATTGGTCTAATGAGGAAGAGTAGAGAGAGATGATAACCTCTTTCATCCTGGATGCAAAACCCTTGGTAATGAGATGTGCCACATAGAAGGACTTTCTGACCACAGTGGCAGTGTGGTGGTTGAAGGAGAGGTTCCTGTCAACCTGTGTCCCCAGATCCCTTATAACACCTTCAGTGTTCATTGGGCTCCCATCAATGTGGTAATTAGTGGGAAATGAGTTTTTCCCAAAGGGGATGATGACACACTTTGTTGGCATTAAACTTAAGGCCATGGTGTTGACAACAGTCCTTGGTCTCAGTGAGGTCTTTCTGTAGGATGTCTACATCTCTTGGGAGTTAATAATGGCTTCCAGTTTGCAGTCATCTGTGAACTTGGTCAGCCAGAGTCCCTCCATGTTGGCTTGGACTTCTGAGAAGTAGATGCCAAACAGGAGAGGACCCAGGACCAATCACTGTGGGACTCCACTCATGTCTGGTCAGCAGTCTGACTTGGAGTTTGCTATTTTCACACTGTGGGTTCTATCTGTGAGCCAATTTGCAACTCACCTAGTGATATAAGGGTTAATGCCTAGTTTCGTGATTTTATCAATAATTCCTGACTGGGGAGTGCATTAAAGGCCTTGGCCAGATCGAGGTAGGCTGTATGAACTGCTTTGCCCTCATCCACAGCTCTGGTGACTGACTCAAAGAAGTCAACCAGGTTGAGCAGGCATGATCTGCCTTTCACAACACCAAACTGTGTGGGATCTAGAGTTTGGAGATTCCCTATATCCTTGTTAATTAGGTCCATGATGGTGCACTCCATAGCCTTACATATCAGACACATCAGGCTAATGGGGTGATAATTCACAGGGTCTGTAGTCACTCCCCCTTTATGGAGAAGGATAACTGTAACAGTGTGACATTCAGTAGGGACAAAGCCTTAGGTGAGGCTGTGATTGAATACGGTACACATATTTATTATGTTGGTGTTTTCACAGACTGTCAGTCTGTGTGTGTGGTGTAACATTAAGAACATCAGTCACATATTAAGAACAGCAGACTGACGGGGAATGCCATGGATATTTTCAGTGAAGTGCAGTACTGCAGAAACAGAGACAGATGTCATTCCTAGACTGAAGAACAAGTAGGTGTGAGCTGGAGTCACTTTATAACTACTGACAGTCCCACTGGGCATGCCCATACACTTAGTTAAAATGAGCAGAATTCTGTTGCCCCTTCATCAAAATGACCTGTTACGTATAGATATGTCTATACATACAAAAACAAAAAAATATATATATATATATATGGTAGCGTTGTCGCCTCACAGCCTCTTCTGTGGAGACATGCGTGAATGGGCGTACCTTCGTTGAAGGTTGTGTGTTAGGGCAAGCAACTCAGCACGTAAAAATCAACTGCCAATTATTAGCGGACTGGAGTTCCGCTGTGGCGACCCCAAACCGGGAAAAGCCGAAAGACACAACAACAACAACATATATATATATATATATATATATATATATATATATATATATATATATATATATATATATATATATATATATATATATATATATATATATATATATATATATATATATATATATATATTAGAATGCTACATAAACTCTCCACATATATCTACATAACACATATACATATCATACACACTCACAGCTATATTTATATATACATCCCTGTTATATACATAAATATGTGTGTGGATGTCTGTATTGTCCTACATACCCTAATAATAGTGAGTAAATTTGCACTATCACACATCAATACTGTTGCTCGAAGCAGCCAAATTAAGGGTGCAACAGTACATAATTCACTTATCTACAGACACCTGTGCCTGCTGGATGTCACCTTGTAGACAGACACAGGTAAGCAGGTGTAATGTATATTATTGACAACGCATGCATTGACAGGGCACATTGTTCTTGCCCACAGGTTTGCCTATCTAAGTGTAAACAGCCACATATGGCCATACTGGTAACTGTACACATGTAGCTAGGAAAATAACAGTTATCTCATTGATATGATACTAGATGCAGATAACAGTATGAAGCGATATCAGTCTGCAGGTCACAAATGCTGTGCAACACAAGCCTAGTTTGCGTAATGCTCAAGTACTGTGCCTGCAATCACATATACAACAGACTTAACTTGTGGCGCATGCGATAAGTACTGTGAGCATAGTGTGTAAGAAGAGACAGGCAGGGATTCTAATCTCATGCCACGCTAAATAGTGCGCGTGTGTGTATACCTCTGCAAGACAACTGCCATGCCCTCATGGGCTATCCACATGCAATGGTTATGCACTTTTTGGCCCTATAACATGCTGCTAGCTTCCACACTGCCCTCTTCTACAAGGCCTGATGATGTCATCCAACTTAAGACTACCAGCTGAGAAGGTAGTATCAGACTTAAGCCGTGGTGTGTGTGATAAGTACTGTGAGCTATAGTATATAAGACTAGATAGATATGGGTTCTAATCTCACTCCAGGCTACTTGGTGTGTGCGTATGTCTATATGGCATAAATATGATTACCTTGGTAACCTAGAAATAAGTCAGGTTTTGCAGTATTTTATTTGTAGCATGTGATGCGGTCCCCCAAAGGGCTGAGCACAACAAGACCTGCTGATATCATCAAGCATAATATGTCCTGAACTGATAGTACTAGCAGACATGAGGTGTGTTGCATGCATCATGTATTGTGATCTCTAGTGTGTACCATTACATAGGTAAGTGTTCTCATCGGGTCTAAATCAGCATATCGAATGCTGACAACGCCGAATGCAATTTAATCGAACTGAAATGTTCGAAATCTCAGAAGAGCGAACTGACAGAACATCAATTTCTTTCCCAGGGAAAGAAGTTGGTGTTCCATGCAAAAAAAATTTTTTTTCAATACTTTAAACACTGACAGGGCTGTGCCCCCCACACATCCCCTACTTAAATTTACCAATTCCGAGACCGGACCACAGTGGAGGAAATAGCAAACTCCAATGACGGCCCACTGATTTCTTTCCCTGGGAAAGAAATCTATGTTCTATCAGTTTGCTCTTCTGAGATTTTGAACATTTCAGTTCGATTACATTAAATTCGGTGTTTTCAACATTCAAAATGCTGATAGGAACCCTTCTCATCTACATACAGCCAACTTGCACTATGTGTGTGCCTTGGCATGTCCTGTACACAGTGATTGAAGTGGTGCTAGCCTCAATGTAACTATGTATGTGTGTGAACCTGTCAGAGCATTTTACATCATGTTATGGAACCATAGGACATTTGAACTTCACTAGCATAATGGCCATACAGCCCTCACAATCATAGACATATTTTTACCCGTAGTTGCAGGATCAGTACATATTGCCCCAGTCCAAGAGGGACACAGGCAGACATCCTGTGTTGAGATGACTGTCGGCCAGCCAATCATACAGATGGCATGCACTGAGGGGCTCTGTGTGCCATTAGGAAGGCTCTGTTTCAAGGGTGGGTTTAAGTCTGCTAGACAGATCTCTCCCACAAGCATGTAGTACTAATGTCACATATTAGGTTATTGTCCTTACAGTGAGTTATTCATCTACTATGCCTCCTACAGATAGGCAGCATATGCAATCAAGCAGGGTCACACGTTGTCCCGTATGCAAGATCACCTCGGGTCTATATTAGAACACCGAACATTTGAAATGTCATGTGTTCTAATATTGACCCATTTTCAGCGAATGCTGAAAATATCGAAGTAACAGGAAACTGAATTCTTTCCTAGGGAAAGAATTTGGTTGTCCATTTTAGTTGCTTCAGTATTTTCAGCACTCTGATGGAAAGTTACAGGTCTGTTTCAGGTAAGTGTGCGATTGTGTAGACGTGTGGGTTAGGGCGGGTTAGGTGAGTTAGGGCGCGGGTCAGGTAAGTGTGCGATTGTGCGGATGTGTGGGTTAGGGCGGGTTAGGTGAGTTAGGGTTAGGGCACGGGTGAGGTGACTGTGCGATAGTGATGGACCTTAGGGTTAGGGTTTGGGTTAAGGTAAGTGGATAGTTAGTGGTGTTTGTATAGTTTAGTGTAGAGTTAGGTGTTAGAGTTTAGGTGTATGTGTGTGGATTGCTGTTTGTTTGGTGTGAGTGTGTTGTGTGTATGTGTTTTGGAACAGCAATTTTTTTTCCCTAGGAAAAAATTTGCTGTTCCGAATGTTCGATGTTTTTTTTTTCGATTGCTAGGATTCAGTATTAGAACAGCCGACATTTTGAATGTTCGGTGTTCTAATATGGACCCATCACCTCTGAGTAGTCTAATGCCACAGGCGATAATGACACCCATTGCAGACGATCTCCATTGAACACATACTGAAGGCGTGAAGTGTCCTTGTGAGGGACCATACTGTTCTGTCCAATTGCCAGTACTGCATGGAAAGGTACATCAAAAAATGGCCATTGCACTCAGATATTGGCATGCCAAGGAAAGAGTACTTGGAGGTTATGAGTATGTCACTTACAGGTGCCTGTGGCCTCAGCTATGCCATATGATTCCTTCCATACCACTGTAGAGACATGGACATCTGAAGCACATTAGGTGCAAACCTGTGTGGCCAGGTCTATGTGCCCAGTTCGTTCACCCCTGAGTATGCACATCACATGTTGCGACTGATGTGCTCCTTACCAGGTACATAGGTCTAACTGATGGAAATGATGCTACACACAGTATACATTTGCATGGAATTTATGGCCATTAGTATGTCAACAACCATGTGTTCGCAATACCCTCTTGCAAGATAGTGACATACTACAGACACTCTATGAGTGCTCACAATTTGCAGGCATCAGTCAATATTGTTAGCCACAGTCAGTCAGTAGTCACATGTATTGTGGTTGAATGGATTTATTTATTTATTTTATTTATTTATTTGCAGTTTGTTTGCCAGGATGGTCCATTGGGCCACGAGGAGCCCGTTTTCAATGGAGTCCTGGGGAGAAAAGCTCCAGAAAAAGTACAAATATTACAATTTACAAGATTACAAAAATTACAAGTATGTTAGAATTAGAAAAATACAAAGTAAAGTTACAGAAAAATTGGCATTTGCAGGATCAAATTAATACAATGTATTTAAGAAAAAAATTAATTTCAGACAAATTAAGTTCCAGAGAATATGCTAGTTCCTATAATTTGTTGCTAGGCATTATAAGACTATAGGTGGTTGCTCATGGATAAGTTAGCTTGCAGAGAGTAACTATAGTCAGGAAATGTATGTAGGATGGGAGCAAGAACATTCCCATTGTGTAGTTAGGTGTGAGTGGAGCAAGGTTTTAAAGGCAGAGAGACTATTGGTGGTCCAGATGACAGGTGGGAGTGCATTCCAGTGGCGTGCTAGCGAGAAGGATAGAAGATGTTTGCCTGGTCGTCGGGCAGGTTTATGTACTTCTATTTAATTTTGGAAGTTTGATCTTAGAGGCCTGACAGGTAGATGCATCTGGAAGGTAGAGGCAAGGGAGGGGCAGAGAGAGGGGCTGAAAATAAGTTTGTGTACTTGAATAAGTTGAATATAGGTAAGGTAACTGAGGAGCCAGTTCAGCTGATGTAAGGAAATGCAGTGATGGGTCATGAATCTGTGGCCTGTTGCAAATTTTGAAATTTTATAGTAACAAGAGGAGAGTTTTGATTTGAGGGAAGATTGCAGATTAGTAAGGATGCAGGCGCCATAGAGGAGGGAGGGGATAAGGTAACTGGTAGCAAGAACAAGCCTAGTGGAAGAAGAGATGTAACAGTTGTGGCAGTAAAGCATGCCAAGTTTCTTATGGGTTTTTGTGATATTTACTAATAGATGGCTATCGAATTTTATCTGATCATCAAGAGGTGTATTATTTTGGCTGGTGATGGAGAAAGAGTTTAAGTCTAGGATGGTGGTTTTAGAAGGGATAAATAACATGAATTTAGTCTTGGTTGCATTGAGTGCTAGATGGTTATCTAGCATCCATTGTTCAGTAGAAGAGAATGCATCCTGGGTTTGTTTTGTTAATGAGGAAATAGAGGTGGCAGAGCAGATTATTGTTGAATCATTGGTGAAATTGGATGAGTTTGGCATTAGGGATGGCATGATGGTAGTCGTTTTTGAAAATATTGAATAGAAGGGGACCTAGAATTGAACCCTGGGGCATGCATGTGGGAATATTCAGGAAAGGTGAGGTAGCTTTTTTCCACTTAACTGCTTGTAGCCTGTTTGATAGGTAACTGGTGAAGAAATTTATAGAGGAGTGGGATAGATTTAGTTTAGAGAGTTTAGTGAGGAGAAGGTTATGAGAGATGGTGTTGAAGGCCTTGGAGAGGTCTAAGAGGAGGGTGGAGACTATATGATCAGAATCACGGGCCTTGTTGACAATTTCTAGGAAGGAGAGGAGAGCGGTGGTGGTGCTATGGCCAGGTCGGAATCCATGCTGGGTGGAAGAAAGAAGGTTATTATTTATGAGATAGGGTATAAGTTGTAGGTGGATACATTTTTTGAGAAGTTTAGAAATAGGAGATAAGATAGCGATATGACAGAAGTTAGGGATATCATTGTTGTTGCTCCTTTGTCTAGTGGAGTAATAAAGGCTTTTTTTCCAGAACTGGGGAACATGGCTTTCTGAAATTGATCAGTTTATTAGAATACAGATAGGGAAGGCAACGGTTTCTGCAGGTATTTATAGGAAGTAAGAGGGTAGCTCATCGGCTGCATTAGAGCATGGTTTCAAGTTTAGAAGACATTTTTTATGGCAGAGCTGGGGCTGTCCAGCAGTAGAGGACCCAGGACTGCAACCTGTTGAGCACTGCTGCTTATAGATCAGCTATTGAAGGCAGATGTCCCTATGTTGCGTATGTGTGCCAGCAATGGGCCACTTAGCAACCCCTACAATGACAGTATCCTGGATACCTAAGTGGGTTCTTTGTAAATGTTACCTGAGTGGGGGATATAGTCAGATGGCTTAGCTCAGTCTACGGGGTTTTATGCCCTGATGTTCCCTCACCCAAGTCCTTGGTGACTGCCTCAGAAATCTCCACCACATGTAACAGTCATGCTCGCCCTGTCACACATCCAAACTGTGTACAGTCAACTGTGTGTAGAACACATATATGTTTGCTGGTCATCTCCATGATTATTGCCCCTATGGTCATATAGATATGGATACTTAGACAAAGAGGTATACAGTTATGTTGGTCAGTGGATGCACCACCTCTTAGCAAGGGTATAACAGTTGCAGTTGTCCACTCAGCTGGTGTGCAGCCAGTAGTGTCAGTATGATTGCAAGGGTTTCCCAATGGTGTTAGTCATCCTTGTCAGATAACATGTGGGATGCAGCCTGGAATGTTAGCATGTGCAATAGATGCTGTGTATCTTTCAGTGAGAGGCCAGTTATGAAATGCTCTGTAAATATTGAGGTTATGGGACAGGTTGTAGGAATGTCATGTGTCATATGTGGTGGGGACAAGGGAGTGTAGTTGATGCAGACAGTGTGGGAGTACAGGTTAGGTATGAGTACAGACCCATCATATGTGGCATCATGACGTATGAGGTCACTGATAATCTGGCCCTGTCCTTTGAGGTCACACATGTAACTACACTGTGCGTTGTGGTTCTACTTTGTGTGGGTGGCTACTTTTGTCACTTACCATGTCTACTCAACATCACAACAACACTATGTGCTTCTTTTAGCTGAGGAGGTAGTACCTCCATGTTAGGGGGGACACCCTCACCATAACTGTCACACAGCAATGTCCAGCTATTATTGTACAGCCTGCTAATGGCCATTGTCACCAGTCAGGTTTGCTGAGCCATGTTGAGCCTGTGTCCGTCCTCTCACATACAGCCGAGTTCATGAAGTTGTAATGTTACTGACATAATGCATGGGTGTAGAGCTCTGCATACTTGTCTGTCCCATCTGAAGGGGGAGGTACAGTCATGCTATGTCAGCCATCCCACAGGAAGTAATAAATGGCTTTCTTGACATATATGTCTGTATTGTCTGCAAGGGGATACATGCCGGTAGTTATGAGGAGACTGATCTGTGGCCAGATCCTTCCAGAGAGGACCTCACATTGGGGGGGCTGTATTGGTCACCCATATTGGTAAACACATCATGCAATATGTTGGTTCCCCATGTGGGGAAGTCATGGCACTGCTGCAGGGCATTCTAGGTAAGGATCTGTACCATCCTTTGGACAAGTGAGCCACAGCACGTCTAAGCAACACACTGTTTACATATTACACTTCCCTAACATGTATGTCTGTGCTCTGTACAGACACCTTGCATGACTCTCTTCTTGCTACATGCTGGAAGTAACTGCAATACTTACTTGCACAGAGGACAACTAGCATGCAGTGCCAAGCAGTGTCCCCAGATCTCTGAGTCATGTCACCTGAAATACCATGATAGGAGTTAGCATGGATATAAGCACTAACACTGCTGCACACCTACTGACACTGGACCAAACATTGTTACTTTTGCTCAAGGCCAGATCATGCCTACCGACTGAAACTGGCGGAGCCCATTGACTGTTACACTATGCAATGGATGTCTCACTCCACAAACCATTGCCTGACAAGGTGTATGACAATATTAGGCCAGCAGGCCTTGCTAGAAACTGTGTACATCATGTACAGAGTGTTATGTCATCTGGTGGATAGGCAAGTGTCTGACAGTCATACTCTGGGAAGATAGCATTGGGAGACCTACGCTACAATGATGCCAGTCACCAGTGGAGTTCTCCATCTTCCATTATTGGCATACCCCATCTACATATTCCCTCTCTGTAGTCACAGCCACTGTCAGTAACCTTTGACTGAGTACATTAGCAGGTGATTGCATATTGGGAGCTGTCACAGAATCCCACACAGAAACAACAGTTATCCAGAATGCCCTAAGACACAGTTAGTTGCTCTCTGAGCCACTGTCAAAGACTCACTACCAAGGACTGCACAGTACTATCCTGTGGGAAATCATCCACCCCTGCAAAATATTATAATGTCTGCACACCACACACTTTTGAGCCATTACACATGGAGTTATGGACACAGACAGTAATTTAGCCTTTGTCTTTCACTGGCCGGTAAGATGTGCAGATGTATTCAGTGTTGTATAACCTATACCGACAGGTTTGGGATGACTGTCACTGCTGTACTGAATGTGGCATTCATCACACCTATCATTGTATGCAACGGCACCCTTTCTATGTCACTACACAGGCATATCATACAACTGTAGCAACCACACAGGTTTCATGGTAGACCAATACACAGTGTAGATAACATGCCCTATGGAGTCTGATCATGACCGTACATGTGTAATCTGTCTCCTAAATATTTTGGTGGGGATGTGTATGGCTCCATACAAGGAGGTGTCGGATCCCACTGTGTACCTCCTGTGTATCCATGACTGGACTAACACATGTCTCACCTGTTCTACACACCTACAAGATCACTGTGGTATACATAGTAAATGCTGGGGAGACAGGTATGTAACACAGACAGTACACCCAACATGAAACAGCCCCTCCATGCATGTGACACACATCATCTGCAGGTTACAAAATTGGATGCAGAACACATCAATCACAACTGGTGTCAGGCAACTATCTGTACTGGGCACAGGATATTTGTAGATAGGTCCCAAAACTCTGGTGACAGTTATCAAGGATAGCAGACCTGTTCACTGATTAGGGAAGCATGACTATGCTGAATGCCACCATTGTCCTTGTTAGCCTGTTATACACATCTAAACCTATGGAGCCATGCACTTATAATGCTGTACCTTATTGAAGACATATTTATACTGTGCTGATATGCCATCCTGTGTTGCTTTATTGCCACTGTGTATCCATAGGTTATACCAACAGAATCCTGAAACAGAAACATAAACAGGTCCATGACACATCTGTCATTGTGCAACTATATAGCCATTACAACATCATACAACGTAAGGTACACAAAAGTATGTGATGTACTTGTGACAAATGCCAGCATACAGTATCTGTCATCAACCACTACAAGTGACATGGCAAAACAACACGGCATTATACAAATACATGTTAAGTAATATAGTCACCCTTTGCAGCAAACACATAGCTTCATTTCCTCTGCATTGATGGTGAGGATGACAGGGATATGGCACAGGTATTATCACTTGCACAGGGTGTTGTGTGGGGTTGCAGGAGCCCTACGCTGACCCAAATGGTTGCCAGCATGTGTGTGAGTCAGGAAGGGAAGCAGGTAAGATGGACCATGGAAAAGTGCTGTGTGTGCCTGTAGATGACCTGCATTTGACAGTGGTGTATGAGTGTGTGCATGTACTTAGTCAAGCTCAGTACTAGCCCTACATGTGTATATATTGGACAGCTTTAGATCATACATGGTAGAGCTGACAGTTTACCATCTCTGGCCCCAAACACAGGAACTGGTTCTACCAGGAGTTGCACTGGCACCTCCATGCCCAAGGTCAGAAGCAGTCCTTGTACCTGATGGTGACTGCTGTCTGCTGGGACCGTGTCCCCCATGGGAAAACCCAGGACCACAAGCCCATGGCCTGGTGCTTTGTGGTGTGGACAGCACACTCTCCTCTGTAGTGCTGGATGTAATGCCACTGTGGAAGCGTGATTGTGCATGGCTATGTGGACTCTCAGCAGATGGGGTTGCTGACCTACAGTCACGTGTCTGATGCTCAACTCCAACCACATATTCCAGCACAGACAATGTGCGGTCCAAGACAGACACTTTCTCATCCCATCTTCTGTCCACTGCATCAGTGAACTGATCCAGGGTGTCTGCAATGTGGTGGAGGCAGTCACAGATGTCAGACTGTTCTTTATCCATAACCATAAACATACGTTCATAAGTTCATAGGTAGGTACTAGGCTATCTGCCCGAGGGCATGTGTAAGCCTAGCCAGAGTGTGTCGGCTTTCGCTGCCCCATTGATTAATTAACTGAGCCTCTGTCAAGCAGAGCCAATGAAGTGATCCCAGGGATGTATTTTCTGTTACCCATCCACTTGTCAAGGCTTCTCTTGAAGAGTTTTCGTGAGGGGCTCTGCCTAATGTAGTTAGGAATTTTGCTCCAAAGCATGAGGAGTCTCTGTGACAGGAATCTATCCCTCCAGCACATTCTATTTATTGTTGTGGCAAGATTTAGTTCACTAGAGTGCATGGCTTGCAGTGACTTGGATTTCTTTAGGTGGAGCATGTCCATCAATTTTGAGTTGGACATGGCTTTGTAAGTCAGGCAGAGATCACCTCTGAGTAAGCGATATGTCACTGAGTACAACTGGAGTTTTTTCAGTTGGGCTGCATAGGACATATGTTTGAGGCCAGTAATCCTCTTGGTGAGGTGCTTTTGTGATCTTTCCAACTGTTGGAAGTGTCTTGTGAGGTACATCTCAAATAGGGCATTGTACTCTATGATGGGTCTGATGAGTGAAGAGTAGAGGGGCACTATAACCTCTTTATTTCTAGATGCGAACCCCTTAGTAATTAGTAATTAGATGGGCCACATAGAAGGATTTCCTAACTACTTTGGCAATATGATTGTCAAAGCAGAGATTACTATCTACCTGAGTCTCCAGATCTCTTATTACATCTTCTGTATTAAGGGGGCTGCCACCTATGTGGTAATTTGTGGATGTTTTGTTTTTCCCAAATGGGATGACTATGCATTTTTTGGCATTTAGCTTGAGGTCATGACTTTGACACCAGGTGTCTGTCTCAGTAAGGCCTTTTTGAAGGATGTCCATGTCAGCCAGAGTGTCAATTATGGCTTCCAGTTTGCAGTCAGATCATACATCTGGTGTTCCATTCAGAATGTGCCTGTGCCTCCATGATGGCCCAAAACATGCTTGGAGTGACGCATGATGTGACATCTGCAACAGATTGTGGACAGACAGCAGGCCTCCTACAAGCACCTCTGTCAATCCGTCTGTGTGGGACCTCACCAGCTATCTGGCTATGGACAGAATCTACACTCACTGGAGCCATTGTCTCCACACTTTCCTGTTCAATGTCCCCACCCTCTGACTGTCCAATATCTGTGGCCTCCAGGGACAGGGTATGTGTGGGCATACTAATTGTGTGCAGTGACAATGAGGGCACACAGTTCAGCCCTTGAAACCCCCACCTATGCCACACTTTGGCCATCATCATCATCAGACTCTGAGGAGACAGTGACACCAAGTTGTGTAGGGGACAGAGACAACTCCCCCCATTCACCTGTGATAAGAAAGGAAAAAGCAGTACATTAATATCTGTACTGTTATGCTCTGCAGTACTATGCTGTGATATATGTAAGGCTCTATACACTGTTGTCACTATGGCAGACCTGTTAAAAACCCAACCTCATATAGTAGGACATGAGGGTGTACACTTCCACTAAAAGTTGCAATTACTGGAAAATAACATCTCATTACACTACAATCTCATTGACAACAGTGAAGTACACTGTTGACATTTGTGTAGACTCTGCAGAGTTGACAGATATGACAGTGTCCTGACAATACCACCACATCTGTCAGTGTGGTCACACCTACAAGGCATAGGTATGAGTCTAATATGTGTACAGTCAGAATATATGTCTGCAGTTGGCAATCATGCTGACAGAACAGCAATGCGTGCAGCAGGCCTGGGATGACAGCCTAGGGATTACAATGCTGTAAACCTGCATTTATAACAAAACAGTGTCATGCTTACCAGGAGCAGGACCATGGGCTTGGCAATACCTGACGGACCTGTGAAAAGTTGAGGGAGAGGTAATGTCAGTACCACCGCATGTTCCACCACCACAAGGTATTATGTCCATATATCTCACATTTACAGTATTTACTGTGTTAATTGTTATACTGGTCAAAATCTAAGCATGACAGTCAAACTGCAGTTAAACCCTTCTTCCTCCCCAAAAGCAGACAAACCTGACACCCACATAAGACTATGTTTGCCCCAACACACTGAATGCTACAGTATTGCAGTGCTGATCAAACTAAGCTTACCTGCATGCTCCTTTGCCATGGACACTGTGGCACCCACATCCATGATGTAGGGTGTGATGGATGCCTTGGAGCTGCTGTGTGTGCCTAGATTTGCCAGGAATTCCTCAGTGGCTGACAGTGGTTGTTCCACTGCAGGCCCTCAACCGGTGACACCATGATCCCTGGCTATATTTTCTGCTCTTCTGCATGTGGCATTGATCATGTCTGTGGTGCGGTGTTAAACCTGCTCATATGTCCTTCCCTGATAACCAGTGGTATTGACATCATGGACAAGGTCAGCACACAGTGCCTCCTGCTGTTTCCTGTTGTGCCTCCCCCTGGACAGTAGGACTTCATGGTGTTGATGGAGCACTTCCACTATTAACTCATTCTCTGTCTCCATGAAAGCTGCACGGCGTCTTGCATGCATGTTCCCTGAAAGGCAACAACATAGGAACATGTCAGAATCACATATTTGGAAGTACACTATGTAGAAATACAGCAAGGACAGAATGGCTGGCAATATCCACTGATTGATCACAAATGTCATATCCCACAGTGAACAAACATACTAAGCATGTGGATACAACTAGGATACTGACGATAATCAGGTATTCCCATGTGTGCCATGACAGATACTGCTGTATGTTCATACAGCTGACACTGGAGTCTCTTGTAGTGTGCCCACAAGGGGCAACCCCCCCTGACAATATGTCAAACCATCTGTACCAAACAAATAGTGTGCTCTCACAACCACTGTAAATGGAGAGCTCCAAGAGCCCAGTCTGCCACATTGACAATATACATTCCACCCTTGATGTCTTGCACATCTTCTGTATGTGTAACAAATCTGGAGATCATTGACATGTCATTATCACAGTTCTAAGAAAGGCTTAATGCTGTAATCCCTATTCTCCATAAGTATAGTCAGACATCTGCATCCTGATGTAAACAAGATGGTTACATACCTGATAGAGTGCAGTACTCTTCTGCTGATATGTGCTGATAGTTAGTACTTTGCATGCACATGGTTGGTGTAAGGAAAGTCTCATACATAATGGTTCCCTATAACCAGCTGCTTGCATTTTTAACATACTTCTCATCAGCAGGTGATTGCCTCTTAACCAATCTGTGGTTCTGAAATGCTAATTGCAGCCAACACAGCTGATTTGCACTATCGTCAGCCAATCACATGCAACCACAGTACAATATATAATGCCTTCATGTAGATTAGGGTACATTTCTAAGGTGAGGAGACTACTTCATTGCAGAGGGTAGGTCTGTAGCAGCAACTTTTACATAGAGATGGGTGTGCTACAGACTGCAGCTGCTGCTGCTGCTAATAGGCACAGACAGAGAGTGTGAACACTTTGGAGGACAACAAGCTGTAGGAGTAACTGTGGGAGCTGTATCAGCCTTGTTGTAGAGGCAGAGTGAGGCTACCCTTTCCAATCCAATTAAGGCATGTGTTTAAGTTAAGTATGTTAGGCAATGGTATCATCAACAGAGTACTAGGCCACATGTTTGTTGTGTCTGTGAGCAACATGGTGAATCGATATAACAATATATCTACCATTTGAGTGACTGTCAGGCCATGTGTTACAGTCTGGTAGTAATGTGGAGCATATATGAGGGCAGTCCATGTTGCAAGCAGGTACTTCAAATGTGTATGTTAGGTGTGCAGCTGTGCTAATTGGCACTGTGAGTTTGAAAGGAATTTGTGGTGCACTCTGATATTAGTGGCCCTCATTTGCAGTACCTGAGTTGAATTTCTCTGTGAATGCATATTAATGCATGATGTGACACTTTATGCACTTATATTCTTTGCTACAGGGATATGTGAAGTGTGTTTCTATCTGCAGGCCTGTGACTTCCATCAGTGAAATGCACACATTTAATTTGATATACATTGTGTGGCTAAAGAGTGCATGACTCAGTCATTATTTGCTGGCCTTACAATAGTATAATTCCAGTGCTACATACCACAGGATTTGAACCCAGGACTGTATGTGGTAAAATGTACTGTTTGCAAGGAATTTAACAGACTGAGCTACTGAGTCACTGCTACAGCAGATGTATTTACAAGATATATGTGCACATATACAGGCTGTGACAAACTTTTTCTAAATCCATCAGTATGTGCATAGCTTTATATGGATGTATTTCTGCACCAGGGTCCCAGTTGAACATGTATTTTGCTATTAATGGTTTAGCAGGTGTCTTTCTACATGTTGCTGATAAAAGGACACATTTACCTGCTATCACAGGCCTCACTTACATTCATTATTATGTCTTTGGCTTTCTAGGGGTGTACTATTGCACCAGAGTCCAAAGTACACTCCCATTTTTCCCATTACTTTTTAATCAAGTATGCCCGACATGGCATGGCGTGCAGCTCCACTGAAACATGCTCAATGACTTTAACTGGCAATTACTATATTCTGTTTAAACAACTTGTTTTAATTAAGAGTTGTGTGGTGTCACCAGTTAATGCAGTGGTCTTAGGTGAGATGGTCTTGGGTTTAAAATATGGGACAGTGTTTATTTTGTAAGCTTGTATTATAATTTTAAAGACACATATAGTCAATATAGTTCTATTTAGCTGAGCTTAGCAAAGCTGCATGAAGTGGTGCATCATATATCATTGTGCTAAAAAATATAAAGAAAAGAAAAACAGAGATAGAAAATTGGTGAAATGGGGTGCAAGCAGGGGGAAAAACATAGTGAAAGGCAGGTAGGGATATGCAGGAAGGGTGTAGGAAAGAACCATAGCTAACCATTGCTTGTACAGCAACAACTGTTAACTTTGACAGAATTTGCACATGACTTTGCACTTTCACCCCTAGAGAGAGGGGTGAGACAACATAACTGTGTTGTCAATCCAATTGAATCAAATTACATGTGTCTGGTGGACACGTATGTGAAATGGAGAGCTATGTATGGGACAATATTTGTTTTTGGGACAGGTACCCATTTTTTTAAGGTGAGAGTGGAATGATGGGGAAGGGACATAGGTAAGTTGGGTAGGTGAGGATGCATTTGCAGATAGACAAAACAAACAAGACAGCAGACAGGAGTTGTGTGTGACACATGAGGGGGATGAACACCTTGGATAGGGAGGTTGTTGTGGAATCTAAGTTCCATGTGCTTCCACAAGGCAGCAGCATGAATCACATTCCCTCCCATGAGACTGTCTGCACTGTTACATCACTAGCCTGGGGGTGGCAGTGGTTGAGGCAGGGCACCAGGGTGAGGCTCCCCCACCAGGTTGGCCAGCATGTCCTCAATCCAGCACAGGTGGCAGTCAAACCCACAGTAGACTATTCTGCATACCAAAACCGGCAGCTCAGCTTGGGTAACGACTTTCCCTCCACCACTGCTCCCAGAGTGGGGCCTGCCCTGTCTTGTGGGGCAATACTACTAGATGCTACAGGTGGTGCAAGGGCAGCAGAGGGGGTACCATCGGTCTGGGTCCCAGACATACTGGGACCCGGTGCCACAGCTGGATGAGATAAGGTAGGTGGATCAGCCGGAACTGGCCTACCTTGACATGCTGCGGTAAAGGAGCTATAGCAATAAATTAAGGTTAGTTATAACCAAACCATAGTTAGAATTAACAGAATGGAACAGCATATTTATCAGTCCAAATATACATTAATGTATATTATGTGTAACACAACATTAAGTAACATAACAGTATGCCAGTAAGAATTAAACCATAAGGACAACAAAACAGTTAGTTTAACAAAATATGTTAATATTAAATCATAATAATAAATAACAATAATAAATAAATGATGATAAGGGGTGGGGAGAGAGAGAGAGAAGAAAAATCCATTAGTGACAATGCCGACTATATCCCTGAAAACACTGATAATAAATATTCTACAAGCATTTAGTGTCAGTTTTGAGTACAGTGATTACAATTCTCCTATAGCTGATGTAGAATGTACATATTTATCCAGCTGTTAGCATGGGTCAGTATGGACCAAGCTATAACAAATGTAGGTACACAACTACACAGAACACATTCACATAATGTGGACTTATATAACTGCCTAGGTGTTCTGTAAGTGGATTTGGTAATACATTGTATTCCAGATAATCATTTTTCCTGGTAATCCTGTGACGGATTAGTTTTAATTACATTATGAGAAATTGTGACACTTGAGAGGATGTTTGTGAACAGTACATAACTAGACATCCATCATGCCTTAGTTGCCAGGCATGGAAATAGAACCCAAAAGCTGTGACTGTAGGGGACATTTGCAATAAATGTAACAATTGACTGCAGCAACTTAGTACAGACATGCAAGGAATACAGCAGTACTGGAAATATTTGGATTTATTTAGGTATCAGCACTGCTGCTTAACAATTTATTGGTATTGCTGATAAGTGTCTATGAAATGTAAGCACAATCATATCTGCTCGTAACATGGGCTACCACAACCATATACCTTTTGTTCCTGGAGTGGGAGAAAATGAGAGCATTATGTGACTGAATTCATTTTGCATTCTAGAACTATTACAGTGTTATACTTGACTGCAGTGACATTAGAACACACATGTATGGAATACAGCCGTACTGCATTTATTAAAACAAATTTCTTTAGGAATCAACAATGCTGCTTAACACTTTATCGGTATTGCTGATGAGTGTCTGTGAAATGTAAACACAATCATATCTGCGCATAACATGGGCTACCTCAACCATACCCTTTGTTGTTCCTGGAGTGGAAGAAAATGAGAGCATTATGTGACTGAATTTGCTTTGCATTCTAGAACTATTACAGTGTTATACTTGACTACAGTGACAGTAGAACACACATGCATGGAATACAGCCATACTGCATTTATTACAACAGATTTCTTTAGGAATCAACAATTCTGCTTAACTTATTACATCTGAGTGTCGCCTCCAGCTGTATCTGCAGTTAACTCCTACTGATGCCTCTAGGTGTCAAATATTGCTTGCTCATATTTGCATCAATAATTCCAAAACCATGCTATGTACAATGTGTTAAAATATTTCATCTTAAATCTTACACATTGGCAAAATCAACTGCATTATTATTTTATCTCTGTCTAGTGCAGGTAAATATATATTAGCTGTTGTTTTTATTATATTAATTTATACAAATATAATTTTCACATTTTTCTAAATATCTCAACAACTGAGTAACACAGACAGAGCTCCTTAGCCTCATATGAAAACTCTCAGCTACTTGAATAAAATGCTGCTGACAGTAGATGTGTAACATGAGTGGTTGCTGAGATATTGTAAGTTGTTTACAAAATACTACAAATGTAACTGTTACTGTGTTTATGTTGACTTATAAAATTTTGCTTACGGAATAGAACCTAAAAAGTACTATTGCTATAAAAATAGTTTGTGCTACAGCGTTTACCATTTATATATCGTTTATAACACCTATGGTTTCAGAGATATGAACATTTGTTTGAAATGTGCAGACATAATTTGATTCTGTCAAAAGGATTAGGCTCCCCATTGGAAGTTACAGTGCTTCATTGGAGTGAATGAGTTAACACTTTATTGGTATTTCCTGATAAATGTCTGTGAAGTCCACACACAATATCTGCCCATAGAGTGGGCTACCTCACCCATATGCCTTTAGTACCTAGAGAAGGAGGAACAGAGAGCATTATGCGACTGATATTGGCCTGGAAACAGTGTTACACTTGACTGCAACAACCTTACCATAGACAAGCAATGCATACAGCTCTACTGCAATGGTTATGACAACACAATCCTGCTGTACACCATATTGCTTACTGTTATTGGTATTGTTTATTGTTTATTGCACTACAGTTGTTATTGTTCATTTATTGCACTACAGCTCTAATTGCCCATTTATTGCTCTACAGTTTTTATTGTCCATACTTTATTACACTTAATTGTTTACTTTTTCTTGCTTATTGCACTACAGTTAGCATAATAATCCGTACTTGCCACACTCATGGTGCAACCTGGCCAGGCACCCAGCATGAGACTCAACATTGCGAGCCATCTCAGCTGCAGCTGTTGGAAAAGAAGCACACCATTATGCATGCCAGTTTTGCAGACATTCATCTTACATTTGGATAAAACAGTGGGAAACATGCTTACATAGTTGTGGGGCATTCCCAGCTTGTGCTTCCTGAACCCAGGTGTCCAAGGTCCTTCTCTTTCTCTTCTTCAGGTCTTCACAATGGTGATGACACTGCTTACCAGTGTGGGGGATATAAGTAGCACTGGTACGTTCCCTGGCCAACTGGTCCCAGGCCTCCACCTAACATTCCAAGCCCTGGAAACTGCCCTGCATCAGCCTGGGTTCATAATTTTTTACCAGGAGCCCAAGAAAGACCCTGGAGTCCTGAACACCCCATCTGTACCCAAAAGATCACACCTTCACCAGCACTGCCTGCCATATCCAGAGATGATTAGACTCCAAGGAATGGTGCAGAATTCCTGCCTATTGGCCTTAATATAGGTTGTTTTCCTGGCCATACACTTCATTGAGCAACATTCAGGAAAGGGCTGCATTGCTTAGCATCATGCAAACCAGCTAAGCAGAGCCAAGCAATGTAAAAACTCGTACAATCGAGGTTTTAGCTAAGCTTAGCACCATACAAACAGCAGTAGCCTTTAACATGTTCAAGCAGTGTTCAGCATAGTGCAGCAGTGCCATATTTCACAAATCTGTTTTTAAAATTAAACATACATAATAAATTAAATTACAGACATCTTATGACTGCTATGGACTTGAACCCAGGATCTACTAAGCATTAGGTTATAGCTCTACCCATTTAGCTCCTTGGATACTATGAAAACTAGTATGCCTTCACATATACTACTGGACTACCTGTTAGCGTTGCTAGGCATCACTGCTTGCCACAAAAACACACTTAAACAGACCCATAAATAAATAATTAATTACATCCATTTTCTATTTTTAGATATCTAACAGCTGTCAGCTATGTATGCATGAGCACCGCTTGGCTCTGCGGCACTTCGCCTAGGCCATGCAACAGCAATTAAAAAAAAAATAAATAAAAACAATTACTTAATTATGATAATTAATTGCATCTGGTTTCTATTTTTAGATGTGTAGCAGATATCAGCTGCCTATATGTGAGCACACCTTGGCATTGCTGTGCTCCCTGCCACGCTGCACAAACATACAGACAGGGAAAAAAGTAATTTATAACTATAAAATATTACACATTTGAGCCAATTCACAGCATTGCAACAGTAGTGAGGTGCACTACAGAGAGCCTCTCCCTGCGCATAATGTCTGACCAGACATCCACAACCATGGGTAGCCTCTACACTTCTCCCAACATGGATTCAGTATCCCTGTTCCTATGCTCTCCCTTGGCAGTGCACCATGATTAATATGCATGGCATGCTGCAGAGGGGAAACCATGGTCGTGTATATGGACACATTTCGTGTAGGCTCGCCTACATGGATTTTATTAAATCTTAGGGACAGTCTTCATGTGCATAAATATATCTTTGCACATTAAGATTCAAGTTACCAAAGTTATCGTATGTTCAATAACATCATACTTATGTGAAGGCTGGATGGTGAAAGAATATGACAAAAAATTGATGCCTTGGAATAATGGTGTTAAAAAATATTCTATATACAGTGGACTCAATTCTGTCAGTAATGATGGAGAGAATGACTAAGTATTCTGTGGAAGTTTGGATGATTACACTTAAACTTTTATGCTTTGGACATGTCATGGGAAGAGAAATATCATTAGAAAAATACATTATGTTTGGTACAGTCTAAAGTCAATGTAAAGGTGGATGCCTCACTATGAAATGGATTGATCCAATAACTACAGTGATAGATGCTTCTCTGCTAGTGATTAGTCATCTGACTAAAGATAGAACACACTTTAGGCCAAGTCTTCATATAGTCACCATGACTCAACATCAAGTCAACAGCACATAACAACAAGCCAACTTCAAAAAACAGTACCCCAAACCCAATAACAAAAATAGTACTCCATCTTCAATGGCTAGAACAGTACCCCAATTTCGGTAACTAAAACAATATCTGACCTCTAATAGCTAGAACAGTACCCTAACCCAAGTAAGTAAGACAGCATTCCAACCCCAATAACTAGAACTGTACCCCAACCCCAATAACTAGAACAGTACCCCAATCACAATAAGTAGAACAGTACCCCAATCCCAATAACTAAAACAGTACCCCAACCCCAATAACTAGAACAGTACCATAGCCTCAGTAACTAATATGGTACTGTAGACCCCAGTAATAATACTATTGTCCCCACTTCGCACCACTCTTGCACATGGGCTACATCATTTGATTGAATGTTTATTTGATTGAATCCCAAATGGTTCAATTAATTTGACTGAAAATTCATTTGATAGAAAATCTTCTCCACAACAAATATGTCATGAAATGTTTCTGCGGGTGGTGGTGCAAGTTCCTCTGTACCCTACCCCATGCTTTCTATTCTAATTATATGGCTACAAAACCAAAGACAAAAAAAACACTGCACACAGTAAATCAGTGGATGGAGTGCAAACCCAAATTTCTACAGATCAGGGGTCCAACATGACACTGATCATTTCAATCCATACCTACCCTGCTAGACTCACTTACCTAATAACTCCTAAGATAAGAAATGACTACATCACATCCTTTATATAGATTTATACACTTTTCTACCAAATGAGTTTTCAGTCAAATCAGTTTTCAAACAGATGGATTTAACCATTTGGGATTCAATGAAATGACATAGACCCCTCTGCCACCATTAATGCGAAGTGTATTACCACTATAGTACCTGCTGCCTACTGCTGTGGTGCCAAACACAATGACTTGTGCATCCGCTGTCCCCTTCCAAGCTGAACAGAGCATACTTTAGCATAAAAATATATCAGCTACTTGTTTACCCAATGCTAAAATAAAAATAACTAGACATACCATGAAATAATTATTTTAAAACTAATATTTATTTATTTATTTATTTAGTGCCTTTATTAACCGGGAAAGTCCACTTGGCCTGGAATGAGCCCATTTTCAGTGGAGGCCTGGGGAGAAAAGCTCCACAAAGTTACATATGAAGAAAAATATAATTATATAAACTGAGAAAAATAATACAGTACAATTACATTGTATGAAACTGGTAATAGAAGCAACAGTGAAAAAAATACAATCATTGACATTTAGAAGAATTAAATGGCATATATTTCATTGACATGATTGAATGATATTTGCAATGGTACATAGACTGTATTCAAGTAGCATGTGAAAGTAATATATCTGCAGGAGTATAGCTGTGAGGAGATTAAATTTGGTAGTAGGAGATAGACAGAGGGTGGAAAGGATAGGTTAAGGTGACAGGGAAGCAGTAAGTAGGCAGAGTGAAGGAAGTGATGTGATAGTTAGAGGTATAGCACTGGTAGGAGAGATCAGAAGTTGGGGTTGTGTGTTGGGGAGCAGAAGCATAACCATTTTGAGGAGAGATGCAGTTTGAGGGATGTTTTAAAGGGGGATGGGTTGCTGATTGTTCTGAGTGATGGAGCAAGCTTATTCCATGCCTTGGAGACATTATAGGAATACAACATTTGACCAGCTGAGAACATGGGTTTCTCTATGAATAGTAGCATTTTGTTTTCTGAACTAAGGTGCTGGTTTGGATGGTACATGGTCAATATGGAAGAGAGGGAGGGGCAGATCTCTGAGTGATGGATGAGCTTGTGGGTTGTAGTTAATTGTAAGAATGTGAAATAGTGTGGGGATTCTAGCTAATTTATTTGATGCAGAGAGGAACAGTGGTGGGTAGAATATTTAGCTTTTGTGGCAAATTTGGTGACTTTGTTACAGCAAGAATCTAGTTTTGTTCTCAAGGAGGACTGGAGATTGGTGAGGATAGGAGCCCGTATAGAAGTGTTGGAAGCAAGAAGGATGAGGCCAGAGCCTTTTTTTGCGGTGAGACTAAGAAAGTAGTGCCTGTACAGGACACCTAGTTTTTTGTTGTTTTTTTTTTATGTTACTGTAGATGTGAAGGTCGAACATTAATTTGTCATCAATGATGACACCTAGTAATTTGGTGACTTCAATGATGGTGTTATTTTGGGAGTGAATGGTGAATAGATACTTATTGAAAGAGCTGGATTTTGTGGGGGTAAATATTAAAAGTTTTGTTTTATTGAGATTGAGAGTGAGGTGATTCTGGGACATCCAGGTTTTGGTGGAAGTAAATGCTTCTTGGGTGAGATACTGTAGAGTGGAGGCGGATTTAGCAGGGCAGATGATAGTTGAGTGACATGATGACATAACTTCAGAAATAATATGCAACAGACAGACAAGTCAAACCTGAAAGAGAGAGAGAGAGAGAGATTAGTCAGAATGCTTCCTTGTATTAAAACCAAAAATAAATAAACAATAACTTATGTGTATGCAATTCAGTATGGCTGTCCAACTTGCCAGTTGGTGACACACTCTCTCATCTACTCTGATGTGTCCACCTAGGGCCTTAGGATAATCAGTGTTGCTGCCAGCATGACTTTGGAAAGTGAGAATGGAGGTTCCAGTGAAAACCTTTGTAAACATAGAAAGAACATATAAAATCAAAGGGTTTCACTGAAGGCACTAAATACTCAAAAACCCTGTCTTAAAGCCAGAGACTCAAGCCCCTTATAGCTCAGCTAGGATGCCGCTTGTGCTCAAACTCAGATATGAGTTTCAACAAGCAGCTGTGAGATGGTAACACTGCTTATGCTCAAACTTGACCATGAGTTCAGGTCAGCAGCTATTGGGAGGGAATGGGAGGAGGTTTTTGGAATTGGATGTGGAAAGAGATTTAGGATTAGGAAACAACAGTGGTATTTTAGGGTTAGGGAGTGATAGAAGGGAATTTTAGGTTCAGGGAACAGTTGGGGAATTTAAGTTTAAAGAGGAGACTTGAGTTTTAGGTTTAGGGAAGGGAGTTTTAGGGATAGGGAGCGATTGGGAATTTAGGTTTGGGGGGGTTAGTGTTTTAGATGAAGGGAGCAGGAATGGAGTTTTAGATGTAGAGAGTGATCAGGAAATTTAAATTTAGGGAAAGGGGTTGGATTTTTAGGTTTAGGGATCAATTAGGGAGTATAGGGTTCAAGAAGGTGAGTAGAGATTTAGGGTAAGAGAATGAGGATTTGGGTTGGGTTCTGGGTGGGAGTTAAGTTTTAGGGTTTAGGTTCTGGTAGGGCTATGTAATTTATAGGATCCAGTATTGGGAGGGCTAGGTAGAAATGGGAGACTAATGGGAGTTAGAACACTTGATTTTTTGAGCAAGTGGTGTACTGCGAGCTACTGACGTGAACATCTGCAGTAGTAAACCTAAAACAAAGTCACTTCACCCCCTGCATAGAAGCAAAAATGGCAGGAATGTGCTGTGAGTCAGCAATGCTAACCTCTTCAGTGACTGTGCAGTGCTTTCATGGTACTCTCCAGATGTACAAAAAGGAAGAACAAAAGAGGTTAAAATACCAGCATATTTATCAATTATGTGAGCAGTTTTGAAAAGTCTGATAAGGGTGTAGGAAGAAAAGAAAGCAATAGCTATGATAAATGCTGGGGTGTATCGAGAATGGAGCCCATAATATATAGCTTTAGAGGCTTTTAGGGTCACTAGGAAAAAAAACACATTTTTTCCAAAAGAGGTTATAAAATGACCATAAGGGAAAAAAATAGGTGGATCAAACTATTTTTTTTAAATCGTACAATTATTTGTATCTGTATTGTTTGTGCTTCAACGAAATGCACATTAAAAATAGCTGCAAAGGGAAGAATTGTAACAATTTCTTAAACAGCAACATGATCTTGCATCAACTTAATGACGGTATCTGCTGAAGGTTAATACTACACATACTTACTAATGTCTTTGCTATGGTTTAGCACTTCAAATAACAGCATTTTTTTCTTACTTTCTGTACTTTTTCTCCTCCTGCATGGCCAGTCTAAGAGTATATTATTATCTCTTTACAGATACAGTTGTTCTTATCTGCTGAAACAAAGATAGTAGCAGTTTTTCTTTCTGCATATTCACATCCTTTTCACTTGCTTCCTGTCTGTCAGTAAAGCTGAGCTGATTCTGAAAGTGTAACTTTCTCCTATATTAATGTTTAAATTCAATGATATTTATTTATTTAGCATTTTTTTTTTTACGGGAAAGTCCGACTGGGTCACAAGGTACCCATTTACAGTGGAGTCCCGGAGAGAAAAGCTCCAGATACATACAGTTAACAGAATGAAAAACTAGACAGACATAATAAAGTCAAAACATTCAAGCACACATATGAAAACAATACATTAGTTCTTCATAATGAGAACTTAACAGATATAATAAAGTCATAAAGTTCAAGCACAAAATTTGTAAAACTACATATTAGCATATTAGTTTGTCAAAATAAAAACTCAACAGACCGAATAAAGTCATAGAATTCAAGCATAGATTGTATGGAAAGCCAGATAATAGGATGATGCGGCATTATTTACATAATTATTTT